>NC_080107.1:32699092-32976592 GCF_950005125.1 Chionomys nivalis
TGATCTGAGATCCCTCCCACACATAGGAATAAGCAGAAAAAGTGAGGAATTAAGTGTTAGCCTTCACTTTGAGTTTCTTGACTTTGGAGGCTTTCTCCAAGAGTATTATGTAAAAGTTGTTAATTTCCTCTTATAACAGTTTTTTTTTAATGGAAGAAATTCCTCATGGAAGTGCGAAGGAGATGGCATGATAGATGGTGAAGGTTCTAAAGACGTGCAAACACTTATTTGTGGGCTTTTTAATGCAGATTATTCAAAAACTCATCAAGGACTTTGAAACACTTTATAAACCTGACTATAATTGTATTATTTTAGACAATTAAAAACTTCCTTTAAAATGAAATTTGGTATTGATATTTACCTAGCAGGTTATAATTATTCTACCAAGGCTTTTTATTAGTTTGTATATGAATATTTAGAAATTATTTTTTTAAATGCACATTCTAAGACACAACAAAATGTGTACCATAGGTATGCTTTAGTTTCCCACAACATGGTTGCCAGGCATCTGGCATATCTAGAATGCACAAAAAAATTTAAAAACAGAACAAGAAATCAAGTCAATGAATAAGACAAATATATGAAGTTATCAAAACATAAAATACAAATGGAAAATAAACGCATGAAAAGATGTTCAACGTCACTAGCCTTAGACAAAGGCAATGAAAACATTGATCTTGATGTTTCCTCTGATAGAAAACATCTGAGGAGCTATTAGCGTATGATAATCACTTGAAGAGGAGCTAAGTCTCTCTAAGGGAATGTCTCCTAGTATATTGATCACACTCCTAGGAAGTCCTCACTCCCAGGCATATAACTGGGAAACACAAACTGCACTTGATAGGAGGAGAAAAGGAGAAACCTTAAAGTTGGGTGAGTTGGGTAATGTGGAATTGCCCTCTATATGCTGTGAAGATGCTTTATTACTGTTGATTAATAAAGAAGCTGCTTTGGCCTATGGCAGGACAGAATATATGTAGGTGGAAAAGCCAAACTGAATGCAGAGAGAAAGAAGGTGTAGTCAAAAGAGATATAAACAGCCACTGGAGAAGCAAGATGTGAAATGACAAGCCACGGAACTCATGGAAAAATATAAATAGCAGAAATAGATTAATTTAAGTTGCAAGAGCTAGTTGATAATAAGCCTGAGCTAATAGGTCAAGCAGTATTAATTATTATTAAGCCTCTGAGTGGTTATTTTAAAAATGACTGAGGGACCAGGCAGGATGAGAAACCTCCAGTTATAAATATCATACCAATGTGAGGCTCTCGAATTTCCATAGAACCAGAAAAGGCTTTGTTTTGGTTTGGTTTTAAGGTTCTAAACACAGAGAAACAGAGTGACACTGGGCTTTCTAGTCTCCCATGCTGACCACAGTACAAAGATGTATTTCCCAATAACTGCTTGCAAGATGGAGCCAGCTGCCAGCTGCTATGAACTAAGCAACATGGTGTGTTCCCATAGTCTCACACAGACCTAGGTACAGAGAGGTTAATCAGTCCCACACTATGTGGTGGATTTCACTTTTACTCATACAGACAAAAAGGAAGTTTGTGGATGGGCTGCATGCTACCTGATGGCAGCATGGGGAGGGTGGTAAGTGTGATGCTCATTGCTACCTCTGTCATGTTGAAAAATCAAATGCCAAGTGCAGTCAGAACCCCAGGGGTGTGGCTTTAGTCACATTCAATTGTCCTGTAGGACAGTTTCAAGAAGAGGACCAAGTTTCAAACAAGTTTGACAAATTCCACAACAGAGAAATGCCAAAGGACTTCCATTGCATCCATCCCACTGACATGAATGTGGAGAGCAAACATTTTAGATTTCTGTAGATGAGAGAAAGAGATTTTTTTTTTCATGTCTGGTAGTTTAACTGAAAAACCTTTGCTTTAATGCATTTAAATAAACAGGATTTGTATTTTGAAAATTAGTATATCACACTCAAAATTCTCCATTTTCGGTTCCATACAATAATTGCATAACAGATATAGCATGGCAATTGATATAAATATTGTAGAACTTTAATTATAGACTACAAGTGTGAAATGATTTATTTACCATCCACTCATGTTTTTCATGTGTTTTCTATCATGTTTCTGTCAATTTGGGCATTGGAGTTATCATATTACTTGAACATAGGTGAGTAGGTGATTGGTGTAAGAGCATGTTTAGTTTCATCACTGAAGCCTTGTAGGGCTTAAGGGGAATAAGATAGTCAGGAGAAGTTCACTTAAGGCCATTCCTTATCCAAAAAAATCCCCAACTGCATATATCTCCAAATGGAAGTTACACAGGGGAAGTGAAGAAAGTCAGATCTAACTCAGAAGTGCTGGTTTGACTCTATTATGTACATTAGTTACAGGGAAAATTACCCTAAACCAAAGTTTATTCCTCTTTAACAGTGGAAAATAGAGTTGTAAAGTATAGGTTTGGCCCCTCTTTCTGAAAAATATCAGTAATACCTGGATCTTTACATACAATAATTGACTCAATAAACACACTGGAGGTAAATACATATGTATTAAGTTCTCTGTCATGGTTGAAGATGATTAAGGGAAGGAAGCCCTTGATGTAGAATGAACTTGGGATTTTGTGGGGAAACAGCCCTTGGTAACTAACTGGAGATGCTTAATGAACTTTCAGTGCAGGCATGTTGCACATCTTTCTTTTCCATTAATGACCCTGTGGGACAGCCTAGTGGGTATACATTCCTCAGATCTAGTTCTGCCATCATCCCCCTTCAAGGAAGATCTTGGGATGAAGTGTGGACCACGTGTGCAGCATCGTCACTATACGGATCATGAGTGACAAGGGGATAAACCACTTTTCTCATGAGATAACTTGTTTAGAAATAGATACGAGATGGATTTCTAGAAACGTGGGTTTATAATTACAGAAAATTCTTTTTGTGGTGTTCCTAAATGATTTCAGTTGTGCATGTTATGCAAGATAATTCCTAACTGTTGCAAAATAGTTTGGAGAATTTAAACAACAGTGATAGAGAAACAAAAGGTTTGTCTGCCAGCCATGATCTGCAAGTGAACAGCTCACAGTGGGTGCTGTGTCTTGAATGCACTACCAACGACTAACCAAAAAAAAAAAGTGCTTTTGTTTAAAAAGACTTCTTCTCAGTAGCAAGAATTAGAAATACAATCTTTCTTTCAAATTATACTTAGATACCAAATTTTCATCATACAAAAACATCTAGTAGTTCAGGAAATGCATCTGTAACTGTAATTGGGACAATCTTTGGAAATAGTTTGGCATTTTACCTAAAGTAACACTATAAAAATGTTTTGAAACAGCTAACTTCCCATCCCAAAACAAGGTACTGTGCACCGAGTTCATACTTTTGTAATTTAAGTGGAGCAGGGAAAAGAAGAACTTTGAAATATTCTTCCAGAGATTGCCTATAAGAGGAAAAAGTAAGAACATAGAAAATAAGATGCAGTTCAAAACATGAAGAAAAAATGCCAAAGTTCAGTGTTCTGGTAAAATGGGGATTAGCATGACCAGACAGAAAAGTGGGCTGTGATAATAATACATAAACCAACTGTGTGAAATCTTCAACACTGGGCTGAGAGGCAGCAACAGGGATATAAGAGAAAGTTGATAAATTTGGAGCTGTGAAATGCCACGGTGAACTAATAATAGAATTAGAGAAGTACAGATATCAGAATGGATTTGAGTAGAGACACTCAAAGAAGGAAAATCAACTGAGTTGCTGGAGCAGATCTTTCAAAAGGAATTGTCAAGCCTATAGAGATTTCAGTCACCAAATGAATGAAGGAAAAACTATCATTAAAGTATTCGGTCAAATACAAAGGAAAAATCATGGTGTTGTGGGAAAGGCACATATTGAGGACTCAAGCAAATCGCTGTTTGATTGTTTATGAATTTTATGATAATATTTATAACACATAATCTCTTTAAACATTTATTTTCTCACCTGGAAACGACCCTACCACACAAAGTTATTCCAAGAAACAAATGAAGAAACACAAACAAAATGCCTGAAAATAAATTTGTATGCAATAATTTTTATTATTGGAGGCCAATTGACTAATGTGGAGTTTCATAATTTCCCAAGTTGGCCAAAAGTGTCCTTGCTGCTGCTGTTTGCTGACTTTACCAGGCAAGCTCCAGAAAAAGAAACCATGGGACACATTTGAAGAACACCTTCAATAAAAACCTGCAAAAACACAAGTTATTTTCTGTTCTGTTTCTTGTTGTTGCTTCTTTTCAAAGAAACTACGGTGATGGGAGTCAAAATCAGGCAGGACAAACCAATAAGATGAAATTTAATGGACATCTGGATGTTAAAAATGACAAAATTGTTTCTAGTATTGGTTGGTTTCCCAAGTTTTCTTGGCTGGTGCTTATGCACTTGTTGTGAAGACAACCGATTCACGTGGGTTAGTTTCTCTACTATGTGCTTTATGTTTATGTAATCATAGGTCTACACATATAGAATGTAGCCTAATCGAAGAGTAAAAATCAAGCGTATATTTGCTGTTGTAAAACTTGTATTTCCACCTTAATGGAAGACCAATCCCTTCAACACCTCCAAGTTTAGACACTTTCTTTTACCTAAAACCAATTTTACCTAACCACAGAGTTTCATAAATACCAATACAATATGTCTCCCTTTTGCACATGCCAGGTATAATAAATAATGCAGAATGTTGACACTTGCATCTGGCTTTTAATTCTTGACACAGTGCTGTGAGAAGCATTTGTATTGTCCACTTTATTACTGTAAAATAGTTTGTTGTATAAATTTGCTATCATTTGTACTTTAGGCAACAGATGAATGTTTGAATAAAATAGGAAATACTCAGTTTTATGTAGACATATTTTAATTTAATAAAAACCTTGGCGATAAGGACTATAACATGAATGTGTTCAACCTTACAAGAAAACCCAAAGTGAGAACAATAAAAATGTTCAAGCACTCGAGTTGTTCCCTCATTCAGCATCTACTGTCACAAAAATAAAGCTATCACTATATATATGACAATTGATTAATATCAGAACATATAAGTAACTCAAAAACCAAAGACACAAGAAAACAAACAATCCATTTTTTCAAAATTGGGCCTGAGCCCTGAACATAGAATTGTCAAAAGAAAAAAAAAAAAAAAAAAAAAAAAACAAAAAAAAACGACTAAAAAAAAAAATCTCAAAAGTTGTTCATCATCCCTAGAAATTATGGAAATGCAAGTGAGAACAATTTTGAGATCTCATCGTACCCTAGGTGAAATGGAAAAGATCAACAAAACAATCAGTAACAAGTGCTGGATGATGTGTGAGGAAATAAGGGACCCGCATTCTTTATTGGTAGGATTGCCATTAGGGAAATCAGTATGGAAAAATTTCAAAAAATGGGAAGTAAATCTACTGTGTGAAGCTCAACATTCTACTCTACAGAGACTTGCTCAAGCATATTTATTTCTGTTCTATCCACGACCGATGCTACACTGTATGAACTGGACATCCAGGACCCACAGAAAAATAACTGCTGAACTTGTCTAAGGGTGAGATGATCCTTCAGGAGTTCCTGCTTCACGAAAGAGTCTGCAGACATTCTGCAGGACACAGAAGAAAGTGACTGACAAACTGTCAATATAGGTGAAGCTATCTTTGAAATTCCCTGCTTCATGGAAAAGCCTGCTGAATATGATGGGCCTGCAGGCTGAAGATGAATGTTGCAATGTTACAGAACTTTGAATGACTGTCCAGGCAGTGAAATGTCTCTGTCAATTCTAGAGTTTTGGAAGTTGTTTACAATGCACTTTCTGTTTACTTAGATAGTATTATACCCTTCTGGAGACTTTGATAGAGTTGAAGAATAGATATTTATAATTATAGCTTTCTTTAGTTATGATAAAGGATAAAGCAGATATAAATATTGTAACTATAATACTTGCTTGATACCTGTTTTGTTGTATGTAATTTCTTGTGTTAAAGTTAAAACCTTTCTTTTCGTTTAAACAGAAAAGGGGGGTGATGTGGGATTCCCTTCTGTATGCTGTGAATACCATTGGTTAATAAAGAAGCTGTTTGGGGCCTGCGATAGGGTAGAGCAGAGCTAGGTGGAGAAAACTAAACTGAGTGCTGGGAGAGAAAAGGCAGAGTCAGGGAGATGCCATGTAGCCATTGCCAAGGACAATGTATATTGCCACGGAGCCATGTGGCAATATACAGATTAATAGAAATTGATTAAAAATAAAATGTAAGAGTTAGCCAGTAAGAAGCTAGAGCTAATGGGCTAAACAGTGGCTAAATTAATACAATTTTAATATGATATTTGGGGTCTGAGCCGGGAAACAAACAAGCAGCCTCATTAAAACAAATTGGGTAGGGAAATGATCTAGCAGCCTTGTACTACACTCAGAATGCAGTAGTGGCATACATGCCTTAATGGTAACCAACAGATCTTTAATAGGACTTAAGATCTACTCAACATGAAGGAAATCATGCCTGGTACTAAAAACCTCACCAATGGCCCAAAGCTAGTGAAGTCAAGGATCTTAAACAAGAACCTACAATTATCTCTTTACTAAACCAGCATAATCCCTAACTATATTCTAAATATTTGCCCTTATACCCACAGATATGTATAGTCTTCATCCCTCGTGAAGAAAGGAGTTTTCTGTGAGGTTGTGTCTCCTGGAGATGTCAGATGCACCCGTAGAGTCTCACCAACACAGCCACCTAAACTTGAGCTGAAAGAGGATGGCAATAGACACAAACCCAGGCTGCCTCAACCCTACACCATGAACTAATGAAGCAACTAAAGAACGCTGAGAGTGGGAGCAATAGTCTTCCCCAGGAAAAGCGCACTAATTATTTGTCCAATACTAAATGCTTAACCCTGAAAACATGCAAGCAAGTAACATTATATAAGACTGAGCAGGTAGTACTTACATATGTAGGAGTACATATACATACACACACATATATGCATACATACATATGTATGTAACAACAATTAATGAAAAGCAAGGCCATTAACTTATATAAATAACAAAGAAAAGTATATGGGAAGGTTAGTGATGTTATACATTCATTCACATGTTTGGTTGGCATCTGTACCTTGGCTTTGATGAGCTACTCTAATAGTTTGCCTGTTTCTTATTTGGTTGATTTCAATTTTTTATTGAGTTATAAGAGCTCTTGTATGCAGAGTTCTGGATACAACCCATTTACCAAATGTGTTTTGAATATATATTTTTCAGTTTCCATTTTCTTCACATTATTTTAAAACAGCAGAGATTTTAAATTTTAATAAATTCTAAATTATGACTTTTTCTTTTGTGGTATCTGTTTTATATCTTATCTAAGAAATATTTGCCTTGCCAACTCAGAGTGTGCTTTTTGCCATCCTTTATTCTAGAATGTTTTTAGTTTGGGGTTCTGTTTTTAAGTCTAAAATACATTTCTACTTCATTTAAAAAATGAATTAAGTAATGGGTCAACTTTAGTTTCCAGTACTTTATTGTGTTTGCTTGTGCAATATATTAGAAATGCTATGTTCCTCCATAATATGTGACTGATGACATATGAATCCATCTCTGAAATCACTGTCATGTGCTCTTGGTCTGTGTCTGACATATTATCAAAATCATACCTGCTAATTACTACAAAGCTGTGACTATGTTTAAAATGATAAGTATGGGTTACTCCATTTATGGTGTTGAAATTGTGTGTTCTAGGTTCTTCTCTACAGATTTTAATTTTCCATTTTAGTTTTAGAATCACCTTGTTGAAATCTACATGAAATCCTAATAAAGTCTATGTATTTTTCTTGTCAGTATACAAACCTGGAGAGAAACAGCATTTTAGAATGTCACCTTCTATCTATGAACAGGTGTGACTCTTCATTTATATCAGGACCCACTGAATATTTTAAACACTCAATTTTTTTAACTGGGTTGTATTTTCAGCATTAAAAAAACAATTTTTGTTTTATTCATAAAACCTCATGTTTGTCAACCTTGTTATAAACTGAATTGCAAAGCACCAATCTGAGTACAGCTGAGTATCATTAGGAATCATTTCATTGACTTTTTTCTGGCATAGTTCTCAGAGCCACCTAGACACTGATTCCTGAGCATCCAGGTAGCCAGCACAGGGCCCTTCTCAAGGCATGGTCCTCAAATTAGAACAGACACTTGTCGGCCACCCCCACAGGTTCAACTCCACCATTGCCCCCACCACGTTCAGATTGTAGACTGAAGGTTTTAAGACTGAGTTGGTGTCCCAGTCCCACCACTGGAAGCCTTTCCTGGCTACAGAAGATGAATGGTTCAGGTTCTGATTCTCCATTACTACGAGTCCCAACTAAAGTCACCCTCTTAGAGTCCCGAAAGTTTCCTCTGCACTAGGTTTCCACATGGCCCAACAATGGTCTCCAATTCCAATTATCTTTTCCTCTGCTGTCTTCCTCTATTCCCCCACACATACCTGATCTGTCATGTTCTCATCCCCACCTGCCCCCTCGTCTACACACAAAATCTATTCTGTTTTATTTCTCCTTCCCTGGGAGATCCCCCTTGAGCTATCCTTGTTACTTAGCCTCTCTGGATCTGTGGATTGTAGCGTGTTTATCATTTACTTAACTTATAATATCTAATTATAAGTAAGTACATACCTTGTTTGTCTTTTGGGGTTTGTGTTACCTCACTCAGGAAATTTCTTTTAGTACCACTGATTTGCCTGCAAATTTCATGATGCTGAAAAAAAAAACAGCTAATTAATAGTCCATTGTGTAAATATACCACATTTTCCTTATCCTTACTTTAGTTGAGGGTCATCTAGGTTATTTCCAGTTTCTAGCTATTATAAAGCAGCTATGAACATAGTTGAGCAAGCGTCTTTGTGGTAGGATGGAATATTTTAGGTATATGCCCAAGATTGGTATACCTGGGTCTTGAGGTAGATCTATTACCAATTTTTTTTGAGGAACCACACCATATTGAGCTCCACAGTGGCTGTACAAATTTACACTGTCACCAACAGTGGAGGAGTATTTCCCTTGCTCTACATCCTTGACAGCATGAGTTGTCACTTGTATGTTTGATATTAGGCATTCTGACAGGCATAAGATGAAATCTCAAAGTATTTTTGATTTGCATTTCTCTGATGGGAAGGAAGATGAACATTTTTTTAAGTGTTTCTCAGTCATTTGAGATTCCTCTATTGAAAATTCCCTATTTATATCTGTAGCTCATTTTTAATTATATTGTTTGTTAGGGTTTTTTGTACTTAGTTTCTTGAATTCTTTTTGTATTTTGAATGCTAATTCTCTATCAGATGTGGAATTGGAAGAATCTTCCCATTCTGTACATTGTCACTTATTTGAGTGGTGGTGTCCTTTGTGATAGAGAATTTTTTCAGTTACATGAGGTTCCATTTATTTATTGTTGATTTTAGGGTTTACACTATCTATGTTTTGATAGAAAAGTGTCTCTTGTGTCAATGCATTCAAGGCTGTTTCCCATTTTTCTCTACCATCAAGTTCAGGCTATCTGTCCAGGCCCTTCTGACTTTAAGAGTCGCTTGGGAAGTTAGGTGTAATTCTAATAGGTTTGACTTTATATGTTACTTTATCTTTTTCCCCTACAGCTTTTAGTATTCTTCTTTGTTCTGTATATTTAACATTTTGACTATTATGAGACTAGGGGACTTTCTTTACTGGTCTAATCTATTTGATGTTCTGTATAATTTTTATACATTGATAGGCATGCCCTTCTTTAGATTAGAAAATTTTTCTTCTATGATTTTTTTGAAAATATTTTCTGAGTCTTTGATCTGGCTTTCTTTCTTGTCTAATCCCATTATTCTGTTTAGTCTTTTCATAATGCCCCAGATTCCTTGAATATTTTGTGTCTGGAATTTTTTAGCTTTAACATTTTTTTTGACTGGTTGTATCTATTTCTTCTATTATACTTCACACCTGCGATTCTCTCTTCCAGATCTTACATTCTGTTGGTGAAGCTTGCCTCTACAGTTTCTGTTCAATTCCTTGGATTTTCATTTTCAAAATCTCCTCAGTTGCTGTTTTCTTTATTGTTCATGTTTCCATTTTCAGATCTTGAACAGTTTTATTCATTTTCCTCAATTGTTCCTTTGGGTTTTGTTGTTGTTGTTGTTGTTTCTTGGTTTTTTTAAAGAAGTTTATTCATTTTCTCCAATTTTTGTTTGTCTTTTTCTCAATCTCTTTAAGGGATTTATTCATTTCCTCTTTAAGGACTTCTATCTTCTTCATAAAGTTGATTTTAAGGTTTTTTTTTTCTTGTGCTTCAGCTATGTTGGAATATTCAGGGATTGTTGTTGTAAGCTAGCTAGGCTCTGGTGGTGACCTATTGCCTTGGCTATCATTGACTGTATTCTTAATTTGACATCTAGGCATCTGGATTTGGGATGAGTATACATCAAGGTGACACTTTCTGAGTTTTTCTTTTTTAGATTTATTTGGCTTTTTTTTATTCCTTGGATTCTGTTTCCTACCTGGTCTTCTGGTCAGTGTGGACTATGGTTGAGCTGGGGTTCTCCCCCTGAGTTGGAGGCTGGACTTGTGGTAGTCCACATGGCCTCTGGTCCAGCAGGAGTTCTCTGCCTGAGTTGTCAGCTAGGATATGGCAATAAGGAAGGGTGGGGAATTGGAGATTGAGTAGCACTGAAAGAGTGGGGAAGGTCTTTTTATATAAACAGAAAAGGGAAGGGAAGGTGGGATTCCCCTCTGTATGCTGTAAATGTGTTTGTTTAAATAATAAATAAACAGTTTTGGCTTGTGATGAGGCAGACTTGGAAAAAAAGAGTGGGGAAAATCTATAGGCGGAAAGCCTACTTGGACTTCTGATCCTTTTCTGACCTCTTGTAGCACAGGGGGTCTCTACTTGAGTTTGGTCTCAATTGTTTCCATTCTAATTTATTTTGTTTTGTTTTTTGCAAGGTCAAGGATTGAATCTAGGACCTTGTGCATGCTAGGCATGTGTTTTATCACTATGGTTTATCCCTCATTCTTATTTTTGTATTTCATTTTCAGAAAGGTTATGGATAATGCCCAGGCTGGATTTGACCTCATTCACAGGCAGTTTTGGCAGTTTTTTCTTTTTATTTCCTGGTGTGCACAATGTGTGTATATACATGTATGTAACAGGAAGGGCCTGCTTGCTTGTCCTGCTGCCCAGTTCCTGAATGCATGGCTAGCTTAGCCCTGAAATAACCACACAGAAATTGTATTAATTAAATCACTGCTTGGCCCATTATCTCTAACTTTTTATTGGCTAACTCTTACAACTTAGTTTAACCCATTTCTATTAATCTGTGTATTGCTACATGGCAGTGGCTTACCAGGTAAAATTCCCAGTGTCTATCTCTGGCAGATCCATGGCATCTCTCTGACTATGCTTTCTTCCTCCCAGAATTCAGTTCTGTCTTCTCCATCTACCTAAGTTCTCTCCTATCAGGCCAAGGAAGTTTCTTTATTCATTAACCAGCAAAACAACACACAGAGGGGACTCCTGAATCACATGTGTGCACATGTGCAGGGTGTAAAAACCCGTATTTACCTGTGTGTATGGTGACACACAGCTGATGTCAGACATCATGTTTGCTCACTCTTCCACCTTGTGTCACTGTGGCAGGCTCTCTCAGTCAAAACCAAAGCTCCCAAGAAGACAGTTTCAGTCTAACTGGCCAACCTGCTCTGGGATCCTTAGTCCCCTCCCTCCAAGGCTAGAATTACAAGAGGGCTACTATCCTAACTCAAAAATTTTTGTGAGTTCTAAGATGTGAACCCATTCTCAAGCTTTACTAGCAAGCAATTAATGACTGATCCATCTCTTCATCCCAATTTTGGCATTTTTATATACAGAAAAACAATCATTTTTTTAAATGTTAAATCTATTCATCATTCCCTTTAAACATTTTAAGAAAGTCATTTATACCTACAGAGCAGGCCACTTATATTTCTTATATTTATATCTATGGAGTGAAGTCATTTATATCTTCCTTCCAGTGTCATGTATTTCTTATTTGTCCTTTCTCTCCCTAGGACTTATTTTCTTATGATTAAATAGGATTTGCTAAATTAATCTTTCTCTAAATCTGAAAGCATTTGAAAATGATGGTGAGCTTTAGCCTGAGAATCTTCCTTACTTATCCCCCAGGGTTAAGAGATGCTTATTATATGATATGATGGGTATGGTGCCGGACCTAATGGCCATAGCCATTACATATGGTATGGTTACTAATGCCCTTGTCACTTGAGGTGCAATTGTCCCCAGTGTTACTAATAAAATAATGTCATCCTTTATTTTAAATGATGTAATCTAAACACATCTAAGATATGTTTTAATTGTTTTAATTAGCTAGACTACTTTTAAAAAAATCAAGAATTTAAATACAAACGGTCTCTTGGTCTTGCCAAATAGCTTTTCTAGTTTTCAAGAGCTCCCAAACAGACCTAGTTGAGTCCAGGACAAGGTGATTGCTATGTATTCTCATGGGTTTAGCATAGACTATGCTAATTCTATCCGTGACCTAAATAAAGTTGATTCAATTATTTAATAGTATAACACTAGTGTGTTGATATAGCTTTAATCTAGTAAAGGCACAAACAATTGAAGAAATTCTTTTGGCCTTATTACTCCCATCAAAATTCAACACAAAAGAGTAGAGCAATAAAGGAGAATGACAATATATGAGCATCAAACTTTTTCCAAAGTTTCAAACTAATAATAAATTTTAGTGCAAAGGTTGACTTCTGTACCAAATGTGGAAGTTTTCATAGCTTAGGGCCCTAAATCCTTAGGGCTACAGAAATCCCAAATATAGCATGCTTTCTACAATTAGCATTTTCTATTTCTAATCCTAATAAGTTTCTGCTCTGATAAAATATGGATATTCATAAAAACTAGTTCCTAAGATCAGATGGTTTTCATAGGCCACAATAGTTTGAGCTCCAAGTTCAGGATAGGGAATTTAGAAATCTCAAATCTATAATCAACTTATCCTAAGTTTTATCAAAATAAAAACATTTGCGAAGGAAATGAATTGACTGGGAGATCGTCTGGAATTTCCTCTTTGTCACCTTCATCTAAAGCAAACAAAACAATATCCCTGTGACTTTGAGAGGCACAAGTAAAACTTGTATAGAAATGTAGCTGACTTCTTAATGACTAGATGTTTTCATTATATGTTAAACTTTTAAACTATAAATAGAATACACCTTTCATGTTAGAGCCTTGACATCAAGACACGCAGGAGAATTTCATTGTTCCTGTTCAGAGAATATCTTTTGGTAAAAGACCCCCAAGGAATGTTAAAGGACCATCAAGTGACCGAGTAAATCATCCAAGAACTCTTCAAAGCTATCTGTGTGCTTGGTTCAGATTCCACCAGAGCAAAGGGGGCATCAGAAATGGAGACACATTTCATCTACAGATACTACAATATGACTTGTTATGTTAAATCATGTTTAATAAAGGCATTTTATTTAAGACACTTAAACAATAAACTGAGCGATAAAAGAGAACATTTATGCAATACTTCAATCCCCTCCCCCCTCTTTTTAGAGTAAAACCTACATCATTTCCAAGGTTGGACTACTATAGACTGTGACATCGCCAGAGTCCATCAGGTGTTTTCCTGAACACTTATTTCTCCATGCTTGGCCTAGAAGACAGCAGTTCTTTTCCAAGCCAAATGCTCAGATTTGGCTTTAAAACCGTGGTTATAATCAGGTCATCAGTGGGAACTCTGACAGTGGAAGTAAAATTGGGTTGTGGTGCATTTTAAGTGGTTAATTTAAGTCTTTTCTAGTGGGCTAATAATATCTTTTGGATCTAAAGATAAAGTCATTTTCACAATGTTTTTTTTAAAAAAACAGCAAACAAGCGTCCATAATTCTGATCACCTGCATAGCATCTGAGAGTAATGGCAATGTTAAATAACTTTTAAAATCCCCAGTTAAGGTCCCCCTGTCACACTCAAGCCGAAGCACTCAGGATAAATGGAAGAGATTCTAATAACTTTAAATCATGGTGTCCTACACATGCTCAGAACCAATCACTTCCAAATTTGAACACATATAAAAATTCGAAGAGCTTCAATTATTTTAACTAGCCATGTGCAGTGCAGAGAGAGATTCACATTGCTGTAGTGCCTGGCATTTTTTACGTACTTCGGCCTGGAAGCGGGTCAAGCAACATCCTGTCAGGACACGGGGGCTTAGCTGAACTCATCAAAAGTAGAAAAAAAATGCCTTAAAAACAGATTATTTTTCTTAATTAGAAAATTTGGAAAATGGGCATCTTACAAATAAATTAAGTAAATTTTCCATGAAAACTGAAGCTACCGTTGGGCCAGGCCAGAAG
This sequence comes from Chionomys nivalis, assembly GCF_950005125.1. Classification (NCBI taxonomy): domain Eukaryota; kingdom Metazoa; phylum Chordata; class Mammalia; order Rodentia; family Cricetidae; genus Chionomys; species Chionomys nivalis. Next base: position 32,713,481 of record NC_080107.1, read on the forward strand.
AAAAAGATCTAAATAGCAGTTGGAAGCAGGGAAATAAAAAAAAAAAAAAAAAAAAAAAAAAGCGGTTTTCAAAGCAGTGCAAGATAGAAGCATCACAAGTTTAAATAAAGGCAAGAAAGCTTTCAAAGCACAACAGGCAGATCCATGCATTGCCATGACGGATTGTTGACATCCCAGACATTTCTCTCACTGTTTACGCTGCTTTCACTGACCTAGGGAAGCTGACTTCCTGGTTCCTTCATGGAGAAAACTGATGGTACAGCATCATGTTTCACCAACGTTCGGAGGCCACTCTTTCTAAGTCCCCTTTGTTAGACTCTGGGAGAGGGTGAGCACTTTGACATTTTCCACATCTCAGAGTTCACGATCAACATACAAATCCATAAAGAGCCCCCCAAATTATATCTGCACCACCGGGCTTTTGAAACATGGCCTTTCTTCGGCATCTTCCATCTTTTCATCCAAGCAAAAAGTTCTGGTCTCCTTTGTTGCCTTTGGGTGTCCACGTACTCTAGACTTGGCACTGCCCAGGGAGCTGGACACTCTTCATAATTTTGTGTCAGTGGAAACATAATGTCCTATAGTTAGTAAGGGGAGAGGGGGAGAGAGGAAAAAAAATGAAAGCAAAAAGCCTGAAGGCACTAGAATAATTAAGGCAAGGCAGTGACAGCTGTGGCAGGTCCCGGGCAGAACTGGCTCCACTGAGCTGAATTAATGACATCAACAGCCCAGTATCTCCATTAACACTTGATCATTAATTATTACCCTCTGACAGTAAGAGCCCAAACCTTGTTAGGAGTGGTCTGTTATTAATCTACCTTACCTGCCCTCTACACTGACACCTCAGCGCAGTTAGTAGAGTTCGTTTCAGTCCTTGGGTTTTGTTGCTTTTTTTTTTTTTTTTTTTTTTTAGCTTCAACTATTGTTTAGTTTGCCTCGGTAAAGAGTGACGGCCAACACAGATCATAAAGTCTGCTTTGAGCCACTAGGTTTCCTGTTCTTTCATTTAAGGTGGCGGTGGGCCATATACCTGGATAAGCTGCAATGATGATTTTTCTCTATCCAGCTGAGAAGGGTCAGAAGACAGTTTACTTGAAGAAGTGCAGACGGCAGCAAAGATGTAAAGCATTCACCACTGTCCTCTTATCTGCCCCCTTTGGGGACAAAAATTCCTCAGAGATTCCCTTACAGTCTCATCCATGGAACTCTGGGAACTGGGCATGTGTCTTTTCAATTCCCAAAACTGTTTGCTTAAATTGCTTCCAGGAGCCAGGGAGATTGCTCAGTGGTTAACAATGCTCATTATGACAGCTGTAGGGCCTAAATTCAACCCCTCTCCTCCCTGCACCCAACTCACAGTGTAAGAAGAGAACAGAGTTTCAGAAGACATCCTCTGCCCTCCATGCTTGCTCTGATACTCAAGGCATGACACACACACGTGTGCACGCGCGCACACCCACATACACACATACACACATCATACACCTACCACACACATCAAACCATAATCGCCATCATCATCACAACAATCAATAAATAAATTTTAAATTCTCCCTAAATGTAGGGATGTTCAACTTTATCTGTATTGCACTAAATATTTCCTTGACCAAATTCTGATCATCCTGAAGAAAAGATGCATTCTTTTAGTTTTACAGGGAAGATTAGTTGAATTTTGTCTTATAAAAATTAAGGATTTGGCGAACATTTTCGCCAGACTATTTCTGGGAAAAATCTCAGCATTTCAAGATTAAAGTCACACTTTTGAGCACTTAATATACACAATAGACACAGAACAAATATCTATGGAATTCCAGGAGGATTGGGAAGTTCATAAATCAAATAGCCTCTTAATATTGAGCAATACCAAGATCTGTCCTTCCAGCATAGCATGAGTGCATTTTACTCACTGAAAAATAGAACTGGGGACTGCAAGCCCGAGCTCCTGAGTTAAGTGTGCTCCTCACAGCCCCAGCTGGTATAGCGGTGGCGTGATCATTAACCTTTACCAAAGACTTCATAGAAGTCCAGTACATTAATTTGCTGATTGTTCTTTTCCTGCTAAAGACATACTCCAGAGTTCACTTCCTCATCATAAACATAGACACAGTATAACTTAATAGAGTGTCTGCTCCAGCTAATGGTCCTGGAATGCACCGAGAAGACCCCAGAGCTTCGAGGAGCAGATAACATGCTTCCCAGACTGCATCAAGAATCTGTGTATAAAGAAACGATGGTGCGAGCAGAGCAGACCACATTTCTGCCCATTCTCTCTCCCATAAGGCAGGACAGATTCTAAGGAGCAGTTGTAAGACTTTTTCCTAGAACGAGTGTAAGAAAAACAAAGAATCCAAATTAATACATATTCTATTCACTAAGAATATGACACTTCGTTATACCAGGAAGGCTAAATGCTTGCTTTCCCACTCACAGTCCTAGCCCTAAACCCAGCTCTGCTCTGTTGTCTGTGTTTATAATACCATGTAGATAGTCCTGTACAAGATCCTCCTGAGTTCATCCGCGTGTGACTGGGGTTCAGCAAGTCCCCTCTTTGGAATCCATCACTTAGGAATCACCAGAGTTGGAAATGACTGCATGTGGAATAAAGCCATTGATTAATATATGCACTGGCTATCCAAAATAATAAAACTGTAAAATGGGAGGGGGTGGTTTAACTCGGAGCCCTAATTCTCTCATTTAGGAAAACAAAAGCTAGAAAAAAAAAGTGAAGAGCACAACTTCTTGAAAATATAAAGTTGAGACACTTGTTGAGTAGCATAAATCTTTATAGCTAATCAAGAAAGCTGATGGAGATGCAAGAAAGAACAAATAACCACATTAAGCAGCATTTAGCAAACATGCAGCAAAGAGTATTTGACATTCCAGGAAGTTCTGTGAAGAAAGAAGAAAGCATGGTTGCTATCTGGGTACCATTTCCTTTGTTCCTTAGAGCAAGGGCCATTTGTGCTTCAGTCTTTCTCATCAAGGGACAGAGCAGCTCTACTCTCTGCAGCTTTCTCCACGGAGGACACTTTGTACTGATTCTCAGGATTTATCCTGACTTCACTTCTTTTCAGTCATCTGCTGATGCCCCTACAACCTCCCGGCCAGCATCCCAAACACTCCATTCCTCTCCATACAGATAGGTTTTGTCTCTCAAATGTTCACTTGTTTTTACTAAATTTCTTGTAACTTCATTCAAGCTTTCCCTGGTTTATCATTCTAAAAGATGTCAAGGTAAAAATATATAATTTTAAACTTTTTTCCCATATTGTTTGTTTCCATAATAGTAACATTGAATTGGTTTGGATTATTCTATCAAACTTACATTAATTGGTTATGAGTACTCCCTATTACCACCACACAATTTCTATCATTTGTACATTGCCGGAGTGTCCCTGGTTCCTAAAGCACTTTGTGACACCCAATCTCACATCAGAATCTTTAGCTAAAGGTACCAGTTTTCCAGAATATTACGACTACATCCAACCAATTCGTGTTTGAAAATTCTTAGCAAAAAAGGAATTACTGAACACAGGCCATTGCTGAAAACATTGATGATACAGCAAAAGTCACCACGTTCCACACGGGCAATCCTTAAAGAAAAGGTCACGTATTAAACACCATCTTTTGATATTTTTTATTAAATATTTTCCTGAATTTTCTTCATCTTTTGACACACTCACAATGATCTTTTAAAGAATTAAAGTCTTGCATTTTGATTCTCTCATTTTAACATTTACCAGGAATAACAGAGAAGATATTGTTTGACATTGAATTTCTGTTAACCATGTCCTCCCCTGGAGCATAGTCGCGCACATTGTTGCAGAGCTAACATAATGGGGAATATGTTCAAAGAAGGCTGTGTTTCAAGCCAGATGGTTTATCTGCTGAAACAATTCTCCCAGTAGAGAAATAGTGGCTGCACAGTTGCGGTAGTGTTCATAAGCCCAGTGCAGTAGATTCATTTGGCACCCACATTTTAGAGTCAAACAAAAGTACGGTTTGTGTGAATCGCAGACTCAGATATTCATGAGTGAGGAGGAGTTCTCTGAGCTGTGTGTTGTGCATTATTGTAAAGACTGGGAGGTGTTCACATCACAAACAAAGTATGGAAATAGGAGAGAATTTTCAAGTATATGTTAATAGTTTCACATATATGGGGAGAAGGGGAGATGTTGCTAGGATAGATGCCATAGAAATGACCATGGTCTGGCTCAAGAGCCAAATTGTCACTACTTATATAGAAAGCAAACGTATTGCCAAAATTTAAGCCTACTGTACCTACTAAAAACTTGAATTAAAAAAGATTTAATACTTATGGTGTCTTGAGCAAAGGGGAACTGTGGTCTCAGAATGCTGAGGAATGACTTGAAGCAGTCAGCAATGCTGCCACGTACTTCTCACCTCCCCCACAACCTTAAGCAATGCCTTGATGGCTCATTGAACTGGCTTCTCTAGCCCACAATGGCCTTCAGATGTGCTGTGATGCATGTTGTGAATCTTATCACAGAAAACAGTCACGGCCCACATTTTAAAAATAAAACAAAATAGTTTGAGAACTCCAACAGGGGGTTGCCATGCCCTGGAATGTCTCTAGCATGTAGAGGGATGGGAAAATCCCTGAGATTCCAGAGATTAAAAAATAGTACATGGGAGGTTCTATATAAAGAAATTCTTGGGTATGTTAGGGAAGTTGGCACCAACCTTGCAGGTCTCTCCCTCAGAGACTATTTTTGTTTGAGTTAGCAAGAAGGCAAGTGCCAGAATGGACATACATGGATGTGCCCTTCTGTACTTAAAGAACCCAATGGATATTAGTGACAGTTTACTTGGAAAATAAAATATTCTTAACATTCATGATTCTCCATTAATTTATCTTTATATACATATAGCTATAGATGTATATAAGACATATTTTATATCTCATTTGTTTTATTTAAACAAACTATGCTATCTACTTCAAAACTTTGGGAAGAAAATGACATGTATTTTTTAAATTCTGAATCCACAAAGTGAGGTTTAATTTAAAGTTACACTTTAATTAACACATACAAATGTAATTTGTGCTCTATAATAACCATAACATAAGAAAGGAACGAAATAAAGAAAATACATAAACCTCAATATCCTAAAATTTACAGGTTATTTAGAACACCATAAAACCCTGTAAATACCTACATATCAGTGTTTAACTGGTAGGAGGCATCCAGATCAGAATCCAAACAAATGATGGAAACAGGAGCCAAGATGAACATCTTTATGTCACTGTTTCCAAAACAGTACCTGCGGGAATTCATATAGAACTATAAATGCCCATCATGATCTCTTGGGGCTCCAAGGATACTAAACACTGGCTTTCCTCTGTATTCTCCTACACACCGCATCTTGATTTTTCTGAGGGAAGACTTGCTGAGCTGACATTCAATGCAGCCATTTGAGATGCTCAAACTAACACAATTGTGGGGATCCTTAAGTGGCTGCTCTGGGACTGGTTCTCATTTTTCTACTTTTCTTCGTGTCCTTTTATGAATATCTTCAACTAGCAGCAGACAGACCATGGGACATTGTGACAACAAAACCAATTACATTCATAAGAAAACTTCTGTGAAGATTTCATAAACAATCTAAGGCTATGATTTGGGACTCCCCTCTGTATGCTCTGAATATGCTTTATTATCATGTGTTAATAAAGAAGCTACTTCAGCCTTTCTCAGGGCAGAATAAAGTCAGGCGAGAAATCCAAACTGCAATATATAGAGAGAGTAGGCAGAATCAGGAAGATGCCATGTAGCAGAGACAGATGCCAGAACCTTACCAGTAGACCACAGCCTGGTGACTATACACATATAAATGTAAATGGGTTAATTTAAGGTGTAAGAGTTAACTAGGAATATGCCTAAGCTATTGCCCAAATAGTGTTGTAATTAATATAGTTTCTATGTCATTACTTGGGTCTGGACAGCTGGGAAACAAAAAATCAGTCTCTGTTTACAAAATGGCACCCACCTTCTGGGGCATGGATCTACATAAGATCTAAAAAACAAGGGGAAAGGGGGGGAAAAGGAGGCCTTGTAGACATACAAAAACAGGATCCAAGCATAGCTTCTTGGTAGTCACATATGTTCAGATAGTCTGTTTGCTGGCACTGAGCAGAGGCACATCTCCTTTAAGAGAAGGCTTCCTGATTCAGTATTAGCAACAAAAACTACGTGGCTTCTTTAAGAGACTGCTGCTCTGACTTTTTTGGGAGGTCCTGTACTTAAATAAGGTTTGTGACCAGCATGCTATGAGTTACTTAATGGCAATATAGACCCACTACATCCCTGGAATCGGGACAATAAGCATGACTAGCAGAGGCACTGAACATCTCTCTGCCATGTTGGATGGGGTGAAGCCAACAGACAGGACTGCAGGGCTGGTCCTAACCATGCCCACTTAGCATTTAAAAAAAAAGGAAAGGCACTCCTCATCAGAAAATTATTACAGATACACAATAGGGAAGATTCAAACAAAAATAAACCTCTGAACAAGTCATACTGTGTTTTTAAAAATGTATGAAGGCTTGGAAGAGAGAGGAAAGAGAATATAGATAGTAATAAAAAAAGTAAATGGTTTTAAAAATAAGTCTTTAAAGAGACAGTAAAAGCAATATAAAAGAGAACAAACAGTCATAGGGTAAAGAAAAATAAGCCACATAAACATGGAATATGTACAGAGAATCTAGATTATGCATATTATTGTGTTTTCTTTGAATTTTTTGACTGCAGAGAGACATTTGATTCTGGGGGCTGCTAAGCTAAATCAACATATTTATTTTAAAGGTATCTTGACTTCAAAATTTGAGTCTAAGGATATGTTACTTTGGGAAAGGGGGCCTGCTTTTGTTTCAACAGAAGATGAGAACCTGTAGATTCCTTCTAGGATAAAGTGGTTTTATGGAACAAGACCCTTTGAAAGGTCTCCATAAACCCTAAAAATACTTCATCCAGCAAACAGCAGAAAGCAGTTTAAAGAAAACTATGCCTAAATTCTCAAGATGATTGTTTATAATTGTTTGTTTCAATTTAAAAAGGTTGATTATAAATGGTTAATGGTCACAGTCAAGGTCTTTCTTAAGAAAAAATAAGGGGGATGTGATATATAGAGATGAATACTTTACATTGGTATGGACTTTGGTCTATTGATAAAAGCATAAGATCAATTTGCTACACTATACATATGTATTTATGCTCTTGTTTAAGGTATTGTACAGCTTATTTAAAAATGTAATGTATGGCCGGGTGGTGGTGGCGCACGCCTTTAATCCCAGAACTTGGGAGGCAGAGGCAGGCGGATCTCTGTGAGTTCAAGGCCAGCCTGGTCCACAAGAGCTAGTTCCAGGACTGGAACCAAAAAAAAAAAAAAAAAAAAAGTAATGTATGGTTAAGAAATACAGATTAATAGATAGTCATCTATAATAGTCAAACTTATAATCATGGTAGTTAGGTTTTCTAGATGTACAGAGATATAGTTCAGATGGATAGGTATTCTTCAAATCTTTCAAAGACCTACAGAATATGGCTGATGTGAGATTCCCCTCTATATGCTATGAATATCTTTGGTTAATAAAGGAACTACTTTGAGTCTATAGCAGAAGTAGGCCAGGAAAACTAAATGGAATGCTGGGAGAAGAGGGTAGAGTCAGAGAGAAGTCATGTAACCCCCACCCAAGACAGACACTGGGAACTTTACCCAGTAAGCCACAGTCACGTGGTGATACACAGATTAATGGAGATGGGTTAAATTAAGAAATAAGAGTTAGCCAGTAAGAAGTTATAGCTAATGGGACAAGCATTGATTTAAATAATATGGTTTCTGTGTGATTGTTTTGGGGCTAAGTGTGGGAACCAACAAGTGACCTCCATACAACATATGGCATTTAAAATGTTTTAAGAACTTGGACTTTTCTCAACAGGGAGACATGTCTGCTTTTGGCAGAACCAATTCACAAAGAATGATGGGCATTGAGGAGGTTCCTTACGGAGTTTGCTAGGCATTTGGGCAAGAAACTGTTCTTGCCTGTACTGCTTTATGGTATGCTGTATGAACTGGACATTCAGGACCCACAGAGAAGTAACTGCTGAACTCTCCAAAAGACAAGATAGTCCTTCAGGGTTTCTGCTTCACAGAAGATACTATCAGACATACTGCAGGACATAGAAGAAAGCAACTGACAAGATTTGCCATTACAAGGCAGAATAGATCTTCAAATTTCCTGCTTTATGGAAAAGTCTGCCAGATAGTATTTACCTGTAGGCTGAAGATGGATGCCCCAACATTACAGAAGAACTTTGGGTGATTATCCAGGTAGTGAGAGGTCTTCAACAATTCTAGAGTTTTGGAAGTTGCTTACAAGGCATTTCCTGTTTACTTAGGTAATATTATATCCTTCTGGGGTTTTTGAAGATTTGAAAATAGAGAGTTATAGTTATAGTTTTCCTTGGTTATAATAAAATATAGATTAGATATAAAGATTTAGATTCACAAGATAGGAGAGATGATAGAGTGTTTTCCTTAATTTGTCAAATGTAAATGAACTAAATATTATAACTATAATTCTTGCTTGATACCTGTTTTGTTATATGTAATTCTACTATGGTAAAGTTAAAACCTTCCCTTTTATTCAGACAAAAAATGGAAGATGATGTGGACTCCCCTCTGTATGGTCAGAATGTGTTTTATTACCATTGGTTAATAAAGAAGCTGCTTCAACCTATGCAGGGCAAAATAAAGTCAGGATGGAAATCCAAACAGAGATTATAGAGGGAGTGGGAAGAGTCAGGGAAATGCCATGTAGCTGTCAAAGGAGACAGATGCTGGAACCTTATCAGTAGGCCACAGCCTTGTAGTGACACACAGATTAATAGAAATGGGTTAATTTAAGATGTAAGAGTTAGTTAATAAGAATCCTGAGCTAATAGGCCAAACAGAGTTGTAATTAATATAGCTTCTATGTGATTATTTGGGTCTGGGTTATTGGGAAACAAAAAAGCAGTCTCTGTTTACAAGACTATGTATCTTAATTCAAAGAAAAACCCTTACAGTCAGATATCTAATACAGTCATTTTTTTCTGAGTGACTAATACCATATATCGTTTAAGTGCAAATTCCTGAATACCAGGAGAGCTGCCGAGTGCTGAGTGCCTGAATACACCATTGGGATGGTTTCCTCATTTACATTAGACTATACATCATTCCAAATGATTTCACCATGAAGAAACCAGGGCACATAGTTTTCCTACATTTTGGTAGATAGTATTACCAAAACTATACATATGAAATCAGGGAAAAGAGATGAAAAGCTCTTTGAAAGCCAAGTTGGCCCATTAAATATCTGTAGCTTCATGAGTGAATCGCATATGTCTACTAGGTGAAAAAATGGAGCCACTCATAGAAATATACTTAAGTGATCCTAATAGTTTGCATAGCAACAACGTGAAGTACAATTGAGGTTTATAAATATTACATGGAAGTGAAGACAAGAAGGCTGGTGTCTCAGTAAATCGGCGTATTTGAAATATGACTTTCCCAGGGGAGGGTTAAATAACTCATATGGAAAAACTAAAATAAGTCTCCAGCAATATTGTATAGCCTTAAAGAAAATTTAGAAAATCATGTAACTGGTGAGAGTTGGGAATAGGTCTTAACTATTGCCATTGGGGTAGCTGTAAGAGTCCAAGGTAAGCTTTATCCTCTGTGTGCATGTCCGTGTGCATGTGTGTGTGTGTGTGTGTGTACACCTGTGTATGCATTCACACACATGGAGATGCATGTGTATGTGCACCGTCACTGAACCTAGAATTTCCTACATTCCAGGCAATAATTCTACACTGAGTATTATCTCCTGTCCCTACCTCAAAATATTTTTCCACTCAAAACTCTGAGGCACTTATCACAATTTACCATTTTAAAAGGGAAATCCAAGACAAAGATAAAAAAGAGAAGAGTGAAAGAACAAGAAGAGACATTAGGTGGAAGAAGAAAGGAGCAAGCCAGCCCGATGCATAAACTTCATTGTTGGAGAGATTCCTTGGATGGAATTCACTGACTGTGCATCCTAATGCTCTCTGTGAGAACCTCCTAATAAAAGAGGAAACCAAATTTTATCTCCTCTACTATGATCATGATTCCCTTCCTATATCCCACGTTCAGAATCAGTGTGTTGTGCAGCAAGGCTGCCTCAGGCTGCACAAGTCTGCCAGGGTCTTCCTGGTCAGGGCTGCTTGCTCTCTCATTTAGCCTTCCCGACTCTCGCCAAGCAATGCAATCGCCACGAACCGGGGCCTTGCTTTTTCACATGTGCTAAAGTTTCCAGGTGGCCTGTTTGTGTTATGATTGTGCCTGGCCTCCAAATAAAAACAAATTGACAATCCCTCACCTCTTCCAAGCTAGCGCCAAATTTTAAATAAAATGTCTAGTGGTGATTTATTGCCAACGCAAACTGCCAGGCTGGCAGCCTGTCCACTCATAAGCAGACAAATCAGTAAGAGCTATGTCAGCCTTGCCAGTTGCCCTAAGTGTGCTCTAGAAACATTCCAAATATCATGTTTATTCTGTTACCAGCTTTCACATTCATGTGCACTAGGAAACAAGATCTCTAGATGACCTTACTGGCTTCATAAAGAAGTGGTCATTCTTCCCTTAGGGACATCCAAGGGCCGTCCACACTCTTTTTCCCTAGATAGCACACTGGCTTGCACACCAAGCAGAGAAGCAAAACCAAAAGAAGTTTAGGTTACATCAGGTCAGGGATGGGTTTCCTTCACTTCCCCAGGGAGCAAACACCTGCCTAGTGGGTCACCAGAGACACTTCTCTTCCTTGTTCTTCATCATCAATAACAGTGCCCTTTGGCAAAAGTGTGCATTTTTAAGCGTTGATTTAGGCCGTACCTGGCTTTATCCATCACTCCTCTTCCCCAGCAATCTGATCTTTCTCTGAAAGGACACAGTGTGTTTGTGGCTGTACCGCACTCATCCACCTTCCTCCCCAGGATTGGCAGTTCACAGAAGATGGCTACATATCGTATATTTAAACAGAAAAGTCCTAAATTGTCAGTTGCCATTTCTCTAAGATTACAGACAAGCTGGGCTAACACATGAACTGCCTTCCCATCTTACTTAAACCATTCATTGTGTCTACTTACCAAGTCAGGGAGAAAAACTCTCCCATGGCTCATCTCCATGCTTCTATGTCACTTGTACCCAAACCTCAGAACTGTCTATACTTCATCAGCCATTGCTCATGTATTATTTAGTAACCTGGTTAACAGCATGGCTAATTACAAACATTTATTATAGAATTCAACTCGAAGAGAGTATAAGAATATGCTAAATTGTTTGCTACCTAAAGTTTTAATGAGAGTATAATACCTTCAGCCCATATGCTTCAAGAACGTTATCCTTAATTATGTAACACGGGTATTTTACTGATATCTGTTAACTGCTTGAGCAGCTGTGGTTTTCTGCTATTTTGCACAGCTCAGGAGGAGCAGTGAGTTCAGTTTCCCCTTTTTGGGGGTTGCAAAATCCATGCCCCGAACAGGTGTGTGCAATCACGAACCACAGTGATGAGCCCAAACTGCTGCCTTTCTAAAAATTCCACCAGCCGGTGACACACACTGCTCACGGTTGCACAACCTTGTTTTCCACCGGTTATTTTGATGATTCATTCCCCCATGGGGAGGTGAACTTCGGCCATTATTTCTCCGCTCCTGTTTCTGATAATTAGAGAAATCACTTCCTCATTTGATGATCTCTCTGGCTCTCCTTCTCTCTCCGTCCCTCTGTCTTTCTTTAAAATGAATTCTGACCTTTGGGAAGGTGTTCTCTTCTCCATAGACTTCAAAGAATTGGAGAGGTAAAATGTGCTCTCTCTCTCTCTCTCTCTCTCTCTCTCTCTCCCTCTCTCTCTCTCCCTCCCTCTCTGTCTCCTGTCTCTCTCTGTGTGTGTCTCTCTGTCTGTCTGTCTGTCTCTCTCTCTCTCTCCCTCTCTCTCTCCTGTCTCTCTCTGTGTGTGTCTCTCTGTCTGTCTGTCTCTCTCTCTCTCTCTCTCTCTCCCTCTCTCTCTCCCACTCTCCCTCCCTCCCTCTCTCTCTCACAAACACAAACACACACACACAGAGAGAGAGAGAGAGAGAGAGAGAGAGAGAGAGCTCTTTAAGTTGTCAATCTGCTGCAGTAAATCTTGCATTAAAACTATCAGTACTCAAACCCACGAGCCTATGCTGTCCACCTTCAAGCAGTGACTTTACAGAGCTACCCACTGTGCTCTTGGTGACATTGCCACCTGAGCCTCCTTCCTACTGTATCAAATGCCAAATGCAGAAATCGCTCTCTTTAACAGGAGAGTTGGATTTCCATAAGCATCAATGGTTTATTATGCTGACAAGGGACTCTGGTCTTCTTAGAAATACAAACAAGGTTGATTGTTAAATGACAATATTTAGGTCTTAAAGGAATGACAAATGCATCAATGCACAAAAAGTACCAGAGAAGGAGATGAAAACATTTTCAGCACAGGCAAATGACACTGGGCATCAGGGTTGGCAGGGAGAAGCCAACACGTTTCAGAAATCTGCTGACAAAAGTCAGACAATATAATTTTACCTTCCCAATTTGATTTTTCAAGAAAAGGAGAAACTCCAATAATTTACTCTTTTCCTTTTTGAACAATTTGAAATTCAATAATGATACATTTCCAAAACTGCTTTCTTAATGCTGCCTACATAGACAGAAAAGTACATCAACCCTTTTCACTTGTCTCTAAATATTTTTATACTGGAAAGTAGTGCTCCCAATAACAGTACAAACGGTGGAGTCCGATAATCCAAATACGAGGTGTTATTTTAGCCACATATTGTTAACCTTGCGAGGGTGGCAGGAACTCTAAGGATGCAAGCGTTCTCATCTGCAAGTGTGGAAATAATGTAAGCCTCACCCAGTGCACAGGTGAACTAGTGTTTTCAAATGTCTCTGTCAGAACACCTGATGCTCGACGGCTGCGTGAAGCTTCCCCGACATGTAGCCATTCACACCCGTTTTCACCCAGAAGGGTGTCCCTCTCTTGTTAGCAGGGCCTGGCATAGTACATAGTCCATGGTGAGGTTTAACAGCTACTTACTGACCTGAACATATGGAAAATTTTAAATTGGGACTAGAAAGTTATGATTTTCAAGGAATTTATTATGAAATTAGTTCAGAGACAAGTGTGATTTCATTTAATTCATAACACACCCATAGCTTGCTATTAACAAAAGCAATAATATCAGTATATATTTCTCTTTTTTATTCTTCTCTCATATACTATGTCTCTACCATCCTTTCCCTCCTTCTGCCCCTCCCAGTTTCTCTCCATATCTCTCCTTGCCCCAGATCCACTGCTCCTCTGTTTTCCTTCAGAAAAGAGCAGGCCTCCCAGAGACATGAACCAAACACAGCATAACAAGTTATAATAAGACTAGACAGAAACCCTCATATCAAGTCTGGATGAGGCAACCCAGTAGGAGGAAAAATGTCCCATGAGACAGGGAAAGAGTCAGAGACACCACACACTCCCATTTTTGGGAGTCCCACCAACACCCTTAGCTACACAACCACAGCATGTTTGCAGAGGCCTGGCTGGGTGCAGATTCATGCAGACTCCATGACTGTCAGTTCAGTCTCTGTGATCCCCTGAGCCCTACTTAGTTGACTCTGTGGGCCATGTTCTCCTGGTGTCCTCGACCCCTCTGGCTGCAGAAGTGGGGGAGGAAGGTTTGTAGAAGTCTATATATATATATTTCAAAGTAACTGATTTCTTATTACTTTTTTGTTCTTTTTTATATTATTAAGACATGTTCGCTATCAATATGAAATTAGTTCCCTAGACACGTTCACAAACATCAGGTGATTAGGTGGTCTTAGGTGGACTGGGTGGATAAGATAGCAGAAGTCATAGGTTAGGTCCAGATGGGGAGGTGGTGGGAGGAGAGCCCTAGATAGGAAGAACACTAAGCCACCACTTCTATAATTCTTGGTAGCTGTAGGGGTGTGGGTTCCATAAGGGTGGTGGAACACTGAAGCAAAGTCACACTTCCCCAAATGCAGAACCAGTGGGGTGCAGTCTCCTCTCTTAACCTGCCCCAGATACAAGCCTGAGTGCCCACACCTCACAGCTCAACCATGGGGGCTGACGCTGTGTGTCCTGGACAACGCAGCTAACAATCACATTAGTGCGTGACACTTCATCATCTGATTTCCCCACACTTCCATTTCCCCCACCTTTGACTGCGTTTCAGAAATCACAAGACTCTTTAAACAACTCAGAGACAAGACAACCTTAGGATTAGTGGACAATTACCCAAAGTGTCCATTTTGAATCCAAAGCCATTGTTACCTGTGCGTCAGTTTACAGGTAGAAAACTGAGTTGCTTCTTTCAAGTAATATCTCACTGCAAATACTGAGACAGTTGTAACTGCTCCATGACAACCAACAGTCAAGCGGATTGGACCTGGAGGGATCTCCAGTCAACGATGAAGACAAGAAAGAGAAATGTCTAACAGAATGCACATATATTCCAAGATTGAACATGGCTATTCTTAGAGCCCTTTAAAACGTGGGGAGAAAATCAAAAATAAAACTTGCACAAATAACCTCAACTCTTCCTGAAGCTGCTCGCAGTTTAAGGATGCTTGCCGTGTTTCTGGAACACCTTGATACAGGGAAATTAAAGACCACCTTCCGTTTACATAGGTGCCCTCTGCAAAGGCAGTGCTCTGTCATGGTGCTTAGAGAAGGAGAATTACAAACAGGGAACAGAAACTGCGGACTTTTTTTTTTTTTTTTTTTTTTTTACATCTTAGGTTGGAATCCCATGACCCAAGATTTTGCAAGTCCTGAAGGAAATTCAACTCAGGCAATGAAGAGTCTTATGATACAACAGCCCGCAATCTGTTAGTGCTCAAACCCCTGATTCATAAAAGGGGTCAGGGAGAGAACCAGTGAAACAGACACAGCCCAACTCACCTGACAATTCATATCCTGCTTCTTCCATCTCGTTGCTTGGTACCACTCTCTTGGAAACCCCTCTCATCTTGGTTATGTCTGTTGGCCCTCCACGCTGTGACCTATATTAGGGCAAGGATGGAATCTTATACTTCCCTGACACCCCAACTTCTGTCATAAAAAAGGACTCAGATGAGATCCTGGATATTTGCCAAATCAATCAATTAAATGGCAGCTCTATGGTAATATTTTTGAACTGTTTGTGACACATTTTTCAATTCAGCCACAAGTAACATGTAGAAATATCATAGGTTAGCAAAGAAAGTTGAATGTGTTATACAGAATCTGGGGCCAGGTTCTTTCTTTCCCTTGCCTGTTTTGACACCTCCTGCAGAACCTGGTTCATTGGGGGTGGTCTTAGTTTACCCCTAAAGATTAGAAATGAGAAAGGAATGGCATGGCAAGCCCTGCAAGCTTTTCTAACCTTAAAGAGCTTCTGCTTTGATCATACCATTGAGTTCCTACTAACCATCCCCCTGAAAATAAATGCTTCTTATCTTCTCCCATTGTTTACCCCATCTCAGGAAGAGAACTTCTATCTTCTGTTACTCATACCAAAATCTGTGGGTATTATTAACTTCTCTTTCTCCCTATTTCATGTCTAAAATCAGTTGGGAAATTCTTTTGAATGTACTTTTAAAATGTCTCTAAATTCAACAACATTTTGTTATCTCCTCAGCCAACTTGTTTGAAGCCAACACTGTCCATGTATGTTTTGGAAATAAGTCATAACAGGTCCTTGTCCTACTTTGTACAGTCACTGTAGGGGAAGCAGGGTGACGTATTTCAATCATCCTCCATACCATTCCTTCAATGTGAGCTTTTGCAAGTACACAGAGGGAAAGGTGGTGGTCTTTCTCCGCTCTTAAAGGTCATAGATTACCTGCACCCTCCATACTGCCATTCCCATTACCTCTCTGAGTCTTTAAAGAATCCTTTATCTCTTTGCTCCAGGCCCCAACCTAGGCACCATTCCTAATAAACCGTGGTTGAGACTTGCTGACTGCTCTAGCCGAGGACCTGAGTCTAATACCCAGCACCCATGCTGGGTGGCTCACAACTTCTTGTAGCCCAGCTCCAGGGGATGTGATACCCCTAGCCTTGTACTCAGGTCTACATACATACACATAATTTAAAATAACAAAATAAATCTTTAACAAAATATTTAAAGAGAACTTAAGAAGTGAGTTACACTAATTTAAAAACCAAATATTTTCCTTCATGAAATAAATAATCCATTTAGACAAGAGGATGGCACAGGGGAAATTCTATTAATAATATCTACAAAATATGAAATATTTGTTTTAACAAAAATAAAATATTCAAATACTATTAATAAAAGTAGAGTAGCTTTAAACTAACAAAAATCCTTAAATTATTCAAAAATACTTTTTTGCATTCACCAAAATTCAGGACACCACTAGCAGCAAGGGTTCAGCCATGAACAGCATAAGATCCTGCTTTTGTGGTTATCGCAAAGCACCAAGAGTCCGCATCATTCCAAAAGTAACTCACAGGTCTTTTTCCTCCAACACAGCCCTAGCCCTTTGGCCCCACAGCTGAGAATAGCAGCACAATGTATGTGCAGCAGGGTTTTTCGTTTGGACTCTGCTCTTTTCCTCACCACACAAATCAAAGCCACCAACAAAGACTTTAGACTCTCTCCCCTGAACAGTTCTGAAGTTGATTTCTTGTCCACATCTACTGCCATCTACACCAGAACCTGAGCCATCTCTCTACACTGTCTTCCACAACTTCTGCTGACTCTCCTAAAAGCTTCATACACATAAGGGTGACAAGTTCCCTTACTGTCAGGGACAGCTCTAACTTGCTGATGACCGAGTCAGCCTTTGGTGTATGATAACTCAATCCTCTTCCTTCTCTCCTGACAACCTATGAGCACTATTAGGACAGGAAAAGTATCTTTGGGGACTCCATGTGCTCTAGCATTTGGCACAGGAACTTTGGACCATAAGTGTTCAATACAATATTTTTACGTTCAGAGTTGCCTTTAACCTAGGTACATGTAGGACACATATCAGTCACGTTTCTTAAAGTCACAATACCTCTGGTTTTTTCCTCTGTGAAAATATAGTAATTTTAGTGCCTGCTTGATACATTCTAAAGGTGTGAGGATTAAAAAGCAGGCTACCTGTAAAGTGATCAGCACAGAGCATGGCCCACCGTCAACATTTGATTAATAACAGGCATCATCATCTTTTTGTATATCATCTTATTTGAGTATTCATGTAAAAACTGTATATTTGCATGAAGCAAAATCAGAAATCTCCACAATGATGTAACAGATGTTAAAAATTGGTTATATGCAGAATATCTGAGTTTGGAAAGGGGTTTTACTAATCACTTGATGTTTTCATACATTATTTGAAGTTATAACATAAGCATGACTCTCTTATCATTTAAATTTTTACTTCTGTTCTTTCATTTTCCATCTTTGGGCTTCCTAGTCATCCCTAATGCCCAGACATGCCCTTCTCCTGCACATCATGTGACCCATGATCCTTTGCAGTCTAGGGGAAGCTCTATGATGACTTTAGACACTGAGCATCACTTATGGAAAAGAAAGGATTAGGGGTTGCTGGTAGGCCATGCTCTATTCTTTTGTTCCTAGAAACTCAGGAACATGTATGATGATGTCTCTGGTGTGGGCACAGCTCCCAGGAAAGACAACACAAACCTTCACACAATTTGAGAAACACTACTCCTTATGGCCCCTTCTGCTACCTTTTGCAACTTAAAGAGAAAGAGCTCAGTAAATATTCACTAATGACGTTGATCATTATTTTCCTTCTCAGTGCCCAGATAAGGAATAGTGTCATTTAACTTACAAATTATACTGCATATTCCTAAAATTTTGCAGAGTATTTTACTTTTCCATCTTTAATCATAAGTAAATGAAAGAAGAATAAAACCTAAATAGTGACAGGACTTTTCTAGTAATATGGTGTAATTGGATGGCTTTACATTCTTCTAAATTGCAAACAACAATATTCAGATTCACCCCAAAAGGAAATCTCTAATATCTATTTGTACCAGAGGCTTGGAAGACTGAGGCAAAGGCACTAAGAGCATGAGATTACTACAGACACCTCTTAATTGGAGTCTAGGAATCAGTATTCATAATAGACACTGTGGTATGTGGTGGATGGCCGGTGTGAGTGATTTTCTATTCTTTGAGATATATGACAGCTCAAAAGAGATTTTGTGGCTGGAGAGATGATTCTTGCTGAAGTGTTTGCCAGACAAGGATGAAGACCTGAGTTCAGATCCCCAGCACTCGTGGAGAAGACAGGACATGGGGGTATACATCATCTGCAAACCCACAGCTAAGGAGGAGTTAATGAAAAGCCTCCTGGGTCCCTGAACCTTCCTGTCCAGCTATCTACCTGAACTGACAAGTGCCAGGTTCAGCGAGAGGCCCTATCTCAAAAATAAGGTGAAGAGCAGCCGGTGCTGAAATCTGGCCTTTTTCTGCACATATGCAAATATGCATGTGCATCCACACACAAAGACACACACACGCATGTGCGCGTGCGCGTACACACACACACAGGGCTTGATTTTTAACAACTTCAAGGCAGTGTTTGGATTCTGTAAGACACAAATTTCATTTTGAAATTTGACAAGTCCCCAAAGATGTTTGAATTGAACTGTAAGTTCTCTCTCTCTCTCTCTCTCTCTCTCTCTCTCCCTCCCTCCCTCCCTCCCTCTCTCTCTCAATCAATCAATCAATCAATCAAATAAAGTGTTTTGAGCTATGTTTACCCGTATCTTCTCACAGAGCTGTAATTCTGTTTAATTCAGCTCTGTCTATGGTTGGATATCAGCGTTAGATCCTGCTTTTGGAGCTATTTCATTATGTTTCAGCAGGGATTGATAAATAGTGCTTAGGTATTTTAAACATGTGAAATTCAGTCCAAAATCAGATTGATGTCAGTATAGTAATTTAATTGAAAGTCATGGCTCCAGCCCACAGAGATGGAGGTGTGATCGGATTGCTTCTGAGCAGAGAGAGGTAAAGGGATGCTTGCACAGCATGTTTGCCTCTTATCCCTCTTCACCACTTACAAGAGAAGTACAAAAACTGCAGGTTAAAATTGCACAACAAAATAAGACATAAACTACATGAAACCTTATATTTCACATGCATTTCCTCAATTATTCCTGTAAAAGAATCTCCCTTATCACCTGAACTCAGAGCTAACCGTCCCCAACAGTGCCATAAAACTTCAGTTTGCATTTTTTTTGCAAAGTACACAAAACCTCAGCAGGTGGAGACCAAAATTCCCACGTATGTAAATTTAAGGTAATGTGATCGTTACTACACAATGACTCCTAGCCCACATTTCTGGATGGCTCTAGCTCTTGTAGGGAGGCCTTAATTCTGTAGCTGTAACAGCTACGGCCTCATTGACAAAACCAGCAGATCGGAACATTCCCTGTCCAATTCTGTCGTTGGCTCTGAGGTTAAAGGTAAGCTCTTCGTTCTTCTGTGTTCTTTCTTTTGAGTCCCAGGAGTTATAAGAGAAAACATCTTTTCTTTGGGGTGGGGGGGACTCACCCGTTTAATCTACACTGTAAGTTTTGTTTTGTTTTATCTTTGGTCTCAAAATCAATCTCCCACTTTAATTTCCCCTCTTACAAAAACCTTCACCTCATGCTTCAGGTCTGAAAAATATTTGTATTTTTTAACACAGAAGTGCAACGCCAGCTCTACTTCTGGGAAACCACTGTAAGAAAGAAAGCTCAGGCAATGTGGTGATGCTCATCAAGACGTGATCTCCAAAACAGAAATATTGAAGACAACCTCAACATCCAGCAAGATGGAATCACAAAGCAGAAGGGGGAGAGCCATTAAGAATCATACTCCTGAGAGCTGGCACACAAAATCATTCACTACATGTTGTTAACGAATTAGGCCAGATTTTAAAAGTGTATTTTCGGTATGCTCCCAAGCTTATAAATATATGAATTTCTAAGCAATAAAAAGTTAACTATTGAAATTTTATTTTTCCTTATTTCCAAGTTCCCTAGAGTCCTCTCACTGGCCATGCTCTTTGGAGGCATGTCATGCAAACCCAAACGGAGAGTGTTGTGTCTTTCTCTGGAACTTACAACATCTAACTGGTGTTATCAATTCCTAAGTAGAATGAAGCAACTCATTCAGGAAGACTCGACCACTATCCAATGTAGGAAGGAAAATTATCTGAAAAACTCAGACTCTGCCAGGTCAGAGAAAGGAGAATTACTCAAACCCCTGATGCTGGCACTGAACCGTCTACCCTACTGCGAACCGGCCAAATGCTGACACTACAGATACAAAGGCCCTGTCAGTTCCTGTTGGCGCGGATCCTCCTTGGGCTTGTTGTTCTAGTCTAATTCAAGTCCGTTTGTTTTTGAACTATACACAAACCTTAGCTCTTTCAGTCGTACTTCTTGATGGGGCTGGTGAGGTGGAGACACACCAATAGTCCCCCTCCCATGGTGACTCTCACTGTAGAACTAACATTGATCAGTTCACTGGCTCCCAGGTTTGGACATTTCGTGAAACTGGACTATTTGAAAAAATAAATAAGAGATCGCCTTCTGTTCCCACCTCGATTTTACTTTTTTTTTTAAGATACATGATCTCAAACAAGCAACTTCTCAAAAAAAAAAAAATGCTATTTCAGACACACACAAAATGATGTGCACCACCATCCAGGGAAAACATCCCTGAAAAAGGACATCCCAGGGTCTCCTCTGAGAAGCCATTCCTTGCAAATGAAGATGGTTTAATCATTAACTAAAAGTTTTTTTTTTTTAGAAAATCAGTTAGATCACAAAGGCTACTTTTTGTTTCCTTAAAGATAACATATTCCAAAGAAGAATCAAGCAATGAGCTGCGTGATAATTTACCTTTAAACCTTTAGTTTTCTGAGCTCGAAGGATGGGTTAGCACTTAAGAGCACTGACTGTTCTTTCAGAGAAGCTGGTTCAATTCCCAGCACCCACATGATGACTCACAACCATCTGTGACTTGAGTTTCAACTGAACTGACAGCCTCTTCTGGCCACCCCAGGAACCAGGCGTATATGTGGTGCATGAACATACATATGCACAAAATACTTGCATGTGTAAAATAAACAAAATTTAAATGACTTCTCCCAATATTTCATGGGCAAGAAAAAACAGAACTGGATTTGGAACTCAGTGATAGAATGCTTGCATAGAGCGTGCAAAAATCTTCAGTATCTATCACTAGGAAAGAAAAGGTAGGGGAGGGTGTTTGAGACCTAATTGTATTAGTACTTACTGTCTACCAGTTGGGGTCTTCAGAAACTTGCTAGGTTATTTCCTCAGAGCAAGTTTAGGTTGCTTTCTGGGCACCCAGAATGCCCTTTTGTCTTGGTTTGGAATCCATTAGATCATACCAAACACACAATAAACCTATTATATTACAGACAAATGTGAACACATGCAAAACCAAGGGATTTAGGGGAGTTTTTCTCTGACTGTTGCTACACATCTATCTCCACACAGCAAAGGATCTCAAATCTGAAAAACCTAAATCTCAATTCTAAATTTCACTTCCATGGCAGTAAAAATCTGCTTACCAGGAACTGAATCTTCTTTCTCGATCACTCTTAATATTTCTAGAGCCACCCCGATTACCCATGTTGATTTTCTGGCCAAGTCCAGGCTAACTTATCATCGAGTCCAGGGATGTAACAGGGATTAATCGCAGACTTTTGTCTGCTTCAAACTCATCATGTAGCAGTTTAAAGGTAATGCAAGTTTTAACAAGAACCAAGAAGCAAAAGAAAACAGAGGCAAAATGAAAGTAGATTCCCTGCAGACATTTGGTTTCGGCTAATGGGCTTTAGGTAGCTCTTGGACAAGGGTCAACATTCATAATCATGTTTTTTTTCCAGCTCCCTAATCCAAATCCAAAGGTAGTGGTTTCTTTTATGAATATTTTATCAGACAAGAATAAATGCAACATTTTATTTGGATTACACCACTCAGAGAAAGGGGGAAATAGAGAAAGGCCAATAAATCTTAAAGAGTTAATTATTTATACAGAGAAAATTTACTTTCTATGTTGTGACTTGTTTTATTGGTACACTGCAGTTCAATTTAGATTAAGAAGCAAAAGGATTATTGTTTCCCAACAGAGATGTATCATAAATAAATACAGCATATTTTTGTATTTGCCCTAAACCATCTAAAATTTTTCAAAATAAAGGGGGAAATGCATCCAATTTTAACTCTTCATCTAATAATTAACTATACTGAGTATCAAAAAAAATGTAGTAATGATGACTGCATAAACAAGACCAGAACAATGACAATAACAATGGACACATTAACTTGGAAGGCGAAAAATTACACAGGGTCCTACTCCTCGACAAAGAACAACAGGCAAATATTGACTGGTGGAAAGAGGATTAGGATATGTGGAGTGGCCAGCCCTGAAAACATAGACACACAAACAAATCCACTCAGAAGGCTGTATTTATGTCTCTGTGTGCACATACATACATTTATGTGTGACAATAGCAAGGTTGCTTATATGTCTATGCATACACATCCATCCATATATATGTAACAATAGCAAAGACAAGAAGGCTTTCGACTTGAGGAAAGGAATGGGGAAAGTAAAGTAATCCTATTCCAGTTTTTTTTTTTAAAAAAAAAATGTGTACTGCTTCTAAAGAAAAAAATGTAGTGTTCTGGCTAATCAGGGCAGAATCTTTGCCTAAGAGGTGAGGTCAGTGGGAGGGCTGTTGTAATAATCACCCTGCCTTTGCTCTTTCAGTTTATCTTACCCCAAAACAAACAAAGTGCAGCATCATTCTGTGAGGCGGAATGTGCCAGCCAGCATCTATTGTAACACTTTGGTCCTGTTATGACCTGAACTGTGGGTCTGTAGTAATCATTGCCTGAAGTAGGGGAAACTGTTATTCTGTTCGAAAACAAGGAAAATTTGAAGGTAAATTTCACTTGGCACAAAGTATATACACAACAAATTCTATTAAATTGGACAGGAGAGTGGGTTGATGGCTAGGAAAATGGATGGATCCATGGATGGATGGATGGATGGATGGATGGATGGATGGATGGATGGATGGACGAATGGAAAGAAGGAAGAGAGCTCGGGGGAACAACTGTCAAACAAGAGATTATTCAAAGCTGTTGGAGAAGCCCCAGAGATGCATCTCTCCTCCAATCTGTTTGCACCCTCAAATAAGTAATGAAACTTTCTCATAGATAGCTACAAATAAATCTAAGTCACAAAATTCTTACAATCTGTTGGAAGTTCCCTGGGATAGGAAGGAAATTGCTTAATTTAAATTCAAATTGGTCCTTCAAATCCATCACAGTTTAGTTTTTCCCTTAAATCATTTCTTGTACATCTTAGAATAAAACATACCTAGAAAGGATTACCCAAATTATCAGAAGTGTAAGATTATTTTTCTGTGTGTATGCCCTTGTGTGTGGTAAGTGTGCTTATGTGTGTGTGTGTGCATGCACACACACGCACAGGTGTGTAGGCCAAAGGTCAATGTCTGGCACCTTTCTCTACCCTCTCTACCCTTCCACTCTCCTGTCATCACGGCATGTGTCTATCAAGACATCATTGTAATGCTTCTTTCTAAAATCCCAGGCCACGCCAGCCAGGGAGAACTGCAAAGTTTGTTTCCCCACTCATTCCATGAGAACAAGTACCTAGTTATCTCCAAGGCGCTGTGACCACTATGAGCATGTCCCGTGGAAAAGGGAATATCTTCTCCCTCTTTTATGAAACCTGGACATGCTTGGTAGGCTAAGTGCTCTTCAGTATGATGTGCTGGACATTGACAAGGAGCAACCGTAGCTAGGTCTGACAGGCAGGACACAGGGAAGGAAAAGAAGCCTTGTATGCTACAATCCACAGCCCTGGAGAAGCTAAATAACAAGGAGGAACACATGGATGTCCCTGGGAAGGGGAAATAGAAAAGGTCCCCTGAATAAACTGGGTGCAAGGGGTGAGAGGTGATGAGAACATGAGGGATCCGGTTGGGCAGGCTGGGGGCGGGACAGAGAAAGAGTAATTAAAGAGATGTCTTTATGGGGGGAGGCATTTCAGGATCAAGGAGAAACCTGGTGCTAGAGAAACTCCCAGGAATCCACAAGGATGACCCCAGCTAAGACCTCTAGCAATAGTGAAGAAGGTGCCTGAACTGGCCGTCTCCTGTAATCAGATTGCAATCAGAGAGCCTTCATCCAGTAACTGATGGAAACAGATGCAGAGATCAACAGCCAAGTACTGGACTGAGTTCTGGGAATGTTGTTGAAGAGGGGGAGGAGGGATTGTATGAGACTGGGGAGGTCAAGGTCATCACTAGGGAACTCACAGAAACAAATAGTGTGGACTCATAGGAACTCACAGACTCTAGACTGACAGCTAGGAAGCCTGCATGGGGCCGACCTAGGTCCCCCCCTCTAGATAGACAGATAGATGATAGATAGATAGATAGATAGATAGATAGATAGATAGATAGATAGATAGATAGATAGAACAATTGTGTAGCTTTGTTCTATCTGTGAGACTTCTATCAGTGTGATCAGGGCCTTTCCCTATAGCTTTGGCTGTTCCTCATACTGGGTTGCCTTGCCCACCTGAATACAAGGAGAGAAGCTTAATCTTACCTCATCTTCATATGCCATGCTTTGTTGACACCCACAGGAGGACCTTTTTCAGAACAGAGGAGTAGTTGGAGGGGGCAGAGCAGAGACAGGATAGGGGAGACGGGAGGAAAGGAGGGAAGAGAAACTGCAGTCAGGATGTAGAATGAAAAAAAAAACTGACTAGTAAAAAGAAAAAGAAAAAAATACTGGCCTTTCCTTTGTTGGGACTTTTCTATTTTTCCTAAGTCCCAATTATGGGGTTGCGAAGACAAACCAAAGGCAAATGTGAGAGGCACAGTTTAGTAGGCAGTGACTTTATATATTTAGTACAGAATATATTAGAAAGCAAGGAAAAATAGAGAATTTTAAGGGAAAATGTGGAAAACATGTGTTATGAAGTATTAGTATGAAAGGAAAGGTGTAGCAAGTCTAACAAAAAATAAAAAAATTAAAAAATAAATTAAAAAAATTTTTAAAAAATCAAGATGAATGTTTTGCTCTGAGCCCAGGACTATGTGCAATCTAAAAACAATATCTGGTTGAAGTGGTATATTCTCATACCCCCAATTACTCCAGGACTTGGGTCAAGAGGATCATACATACCCAAAAGTTAGATAATAAAAGTCTAGGAACACCCTAAAGATCCCATCTCAAAATAATTAATAATAATAGTTCAAAATGCACTCTGCGAATGTGTATGTTTCTTTATCATTTTCTTATCAGTTAAGCCTTTTCTTAACTAGAAACTAGGCTCCAAGGAGATAAATGACTTATTTGCCTTATGGCTGAATTCCCAAATCTTCGAAAAATCCTTGAAAAGTTGACATGCAAACACGAGAGTTCTTCTTCATTGTATAGAGTCAGAAAGATAAAAGGACCCAGGAACAGGAGCGAGGCCACCTGCATTTGTAACTTCCAAAGGGAAAGTGAAAAAGGAACAAATGTGGTCTCATTGCTTTCCATCAAGGGAAAACTCCTTACCACAGCAATGTTCATTACGCAGGTTACCAAACACAGCGTCTCTTTAGAACATCTGAAATGATAGAAGGTATCTAAACAGAAGAGAAACAAAAAGACCACCATGGTTATGTCTCACCTTCCATGTATGTCCTCAACAGACGTGAGGAACTCCAACTAAAAGAACAAAGAGAGCTTGGTATCTTAGCATCCTTCGCATCTTAGTAACTTTAGTAAATTGTCTTACAATTTTTAATGCTCACTTTTAAAAGTGACGTTGTCTCCTTCGCTAAATTTTAGCTCTTGATATACAAAGTTAGTCTGGATTACGTTGATGAACCTATTCAATAATCTTAATTTTAAATATTTTCAAGATTCCGCCTAGAAAGCAAAACAGTTATGTAATAGTGTCTGTTTTATAAAGACACAGAGCCATACCCATAAAGTATCCCTGGAAGTGTCGAGGGCCTCAAGGGTCTCAAGACCCATGAGGGTACTATGCTATGTGTCCACAAGCCACAGGCGCCATTCAAAATCATTAAGCTAGTGCCCGTTAAGAGTGTAAACAATTGGCGCTTACAATTACTATCCCCTACAGAACTGCCATCAACAAGGAAATACAGACTGATGACAACCTGACAGGAGGAAGAGTTAAGGTTAACTTATGGAATTATGGAACTGTTCTAAATATCATAGGTTATTTCAATGGAGCTAAAATTTCCTACCCAAATTTCTTAGATAAAACGCAGAAGGCCTGCCTCGCGGTGGCCCATGCCTTTAATTCAGAAGCAGAAGCAGCTGGTCTAGAACAGCAAATTTAATGTAAGCCAGTGATACACAGTAAGACCCTATCCTGAAAGAAAGAAAGAAAGAAAGAAAGAAAGAAAGGAAGGAAGGAAGGAAGGAAGGAAGGAAGGAAGGAAGGAAGGAAGGAAGGAAGGAAGAATTTTCACAATGCATATCACTTTTACAATTAGCCAGAGACAAAAAAAAAAAATGCATCAGCCAAAGAAAGCTGAAAGGCTCACAGACTTTAAGTCCTCACAAAACTGGCAGCTCAATTAAACCAGTCCATAACATATCTAGAACCCTGAAGTTTTACTTCGGGATATGCTATATCCAGAATATATGCCAACTCTGCAGATAGGTCTTGGCTAAACCCTTGGGTCATACTCTGCCCATGGTCTTTTGCTAAATTAAATTCAATGAAATTCTCTCTCCACCAAATAGTATCATCCCTTAGCTTAGTTCGTTTGGAGCGCAGATTGGAAGAAGGAAGGTGTGCATTCTCTAGCTATAGGGCCCCACTATTTGCACCATTTGAGCTGCCACCAAGCACACCCCTATGGTTGGGCAGCTCTGCATTGTTCCCAACGTGGGTCCAGCAGACATCGTAATAAGCAGTACCTACACACGATATGGAAGTTTTAGACAATTTCACAATTATTACCTGATATGCACTTCATAGGAGTATCTTACATTTATTACTTGAACAAATGGGTTACGTACTACAGAGAAAGAAATATGAAAAAGAATGCTCCCTGACCGCATACCTATTATGTAGGAAGCTCCTTGAACGTATTATGTCACTGGAAACAGCACTACGGGTAGTATGTCTCTCATACAGATAAAAATATTAAAGCTCAAAAATTCTGGTTACCTAAGCAGAGTTGCCCATTGTTACATAACAGGCGATGCTTGAACTCAGGTAGATCTGACCCGAAGCTCCTCCCATTGTACTACATAGCTAAATCTCACTTATTTCTGCATCCCAACACTTATTGCCCCTTTCAAAAGCCCCTGGTTACTGTCCAGCCTGCTGTGAGACTCATTGCGACAGTCCCGATTTACAGGATACACACTTTCACATCAGGTTTTTTTTCCCCTTAATTGGATGTACTTCTTCCTCCCCAACTATGCAAACATTATTCTCCCTCCAAAGGCCATTTTCTACATGAAGTCTCACTTCCTTCTCTCAGTGTGCATTGCACAATTTGGTTTCTGTGAGCATGTTAGGAGGGGGATGATCTTCCTTGTGCTGTTGTATAATTAGATTTCAAGTCCGATAGCATTAGAGATTCCTGCGTTTTAGCTCTCCTCGAATCCTGCAATCCTTTCCTTCGCTGTTCACAGCCTTAAGTAGCAGAAATGTCTCATTGCTGCTGCGAATGTTATCATTTGACCACTTCGTAATGAACTGGGAAGCCATATCACGTGTTAAAAATTGTGTTGAGCTGGCAGTCAAGAGACTTGGTTGGCATTCTATGCCATGAATTAGTTGTGCCAAGTGGGACAAGGACCTATAAATAGAATGCACCCAACTTCTGCCACTTGGAAGGGACAGGCTCCAACTAGATGTTATGTAAGCATAATGCTTGTCCTTATTTGCTTTGAACCACGGTTCTGAAAAGAGAATGTATATTCTTTGAAGCCAGGTCTACTCATATTTTTCTCCCTTGCTGGCTTCCTGTTCATTGATAAAGTCCAGCAGACTCAGTTTGAAAACTACAGGCACCAATAGAAAGCTCTTTTCAAATGAGAGCCAGTTTACTGAAGCAAAACCCGCATGCACGCCACAAATACTTAACATGCGTGTGTCAGTGATATACTAGCGAATATCACAGTGCTCTCGGCTCTGAAATTCAGACTGCCACCTGATGCTATGGTGACAGAATACATCCACATGAAAAGCTTGGGTGAACATCATCCCATCTCTCCAGCTGCTCACCTTTCCTTACATTTTTAATTTTTACTTGGCTTTCATTTAAGATGCTCACATAAATCAGAGATGGAAGGTAGATTAAAATCTGTTAATGAAGTGTAGTTTGTTATTAATATTGTGGGGTGACTATGCAATCTTACTATTATCAATTAAATTAATAAATGTATTATGCAATATAAGTAATATGTGTTAATATTATTAATGTTGATGTTATGCAATATTAACATTATATAGTTTGCTATTAATCTAAGGGATACATATATTAATGTAAGGCTGCATGCTTCAAGAAGTTCTTGAAATAAGAAGAGCAAATGCAAGTACTGTAGGGAGAATGGTAAAAATTTCAATGGGATAAGTCATTCTTTGCAACCCATTTTATCTTTCATGCTTCTACTCTTTAATTCAAGGTTTCATTTAACTCATCCATTAATATGAATAAGAAGTTATAGACTGTACTTTGATTCAGCAATCAAACTAGCTACTTAGTTTCAATTTTGTCATATGAGATGAAGTGCCTTAAATTTTTTCTGGAACATACTAAAGATATGAAAGTAAGACGCTTAAAGAAAAATTTAAATATTTAAAGAAAATTTAAATAAGGGCGAAAAGACAGGAAAAATCCTTATATTTTAAAGTCTGTAAAAAGTCAGAGGTAAAAGGAAAAAATAACATGGAAAGTGAAGGAAATTTATCCTATATGCAAAAGAAGATGATGATTGAAAAAATAGTTAGAAAGTCATGGGTTCAGGAAAGGCTGGGAAATGTTCCACATCATCCCTACTCTTATACTGTGTTAAACAAGTAGCTATACTTGTAAAGTTAGATATACCCAATTCTTTATGGTATGGACTAAAAATTCTGGTACAGCAGAACTGTTTTCTCAGACATTATTTACTTTAAATCAAGTACAGCCACCAGGCTTTTGTTTTTCCCATGTTTTCTCCTTTACTCCACCCCAGATGTACACATTCTCCTGCAAAGGTTCTTTCCAACAAACCATTCAGTCTCTAAATGAATGTTCCGCCAAAGCGTCATTACCTTCCTTAGAAGGCTCATTTAGCCAGGCATTTTTGCATCCAATGTTGGAGTCAAACTTGTTGGGGATCTTGATAACATTGGGCCTAAGGTATTGACACTGTACAATGGAAGTTCATGTCTTAGGCAAACAGGTTTTGTCTGCATTTCTTGCCTTTGCTGTGGCAATTGGTCTTCTACGAGCATTCTCAATAACTAAGTATCTAGACTTGACACTGGTACACGGGGACCCCAAACATTGAAAGGAATGAGGATGCAAGAGAGAATTTGGGGTATTGTGTAAATGTATTGACTTAGGTTTTCTGTTCATTTGTTTGTTTGTTTGGTTTCTGTTTGCATGAGGACGCACTATTAATCTCCCATTTCTTTTATCAAAGTAATGGCAACTGATTTATTTGAATGACTCCTACATATCAAGCATACTAGAGGGTACTTGGCAAAGTTTGGCTTGTATTCTGTGGACAAAACTCTGGGAGGTTCAA
Organism: Chionomys nivalis; assembly: GCF_950005125.1. Lineage (NCBI taxonomy): Eukaryota > Metazoa > Chordata > Mammalia > Rodentia > Cricetidae > Chionomys > Chionomys nivalis. Next base: position 32,743,434 of record NC_080107.1, read on the forward strand.
TGAGGTCTCCGAGGTAGTATGTGAGAAACCAGATATGTCCTCAACGTGTCCAACTTCCAGAGCAGGGATAGCCGCCAACGCTCCATGGCTTTCTTTCCCAGCCATCCACCTGGCTCACTACCCCACTAACTCAAGCTAAGACTATCAGTTAAATTCCCACAAGGCCAGTTCATTTAACAGCAGAGGAGAAAATTGCTTCTGATCGTTTTAGTAATGTGCTCATTTGGTCTCTCATGGAACCCAACATAAATTCAATTCCTGATAGCTGAACACTTCAAGGTGACTTCAGGACCACTGACCACAGAAGAGGGCTATGGCTGTTGGCAGAAAGCAGTGGGCATTCCGATGAGAGCTGTTTGCTGGACAAGGTGACTTTTTATTATTTTTCGAGTTTCAAGTACTAAGAATCATGAGGTTGGGCCATCTTCGTGGAACTCTGCTTATATGAAGTTAAACTCTTTTTTGTGACTTTGCACCAAGTAGGTTTTTCTAGAGGCGGCACCGCCGTATCAAATTATATAAATAATTCAGAAATGTGCTCCTTGCACATCCCTCCCTGCTCTCTGTCAGTCACCCGACAATTTGCAAAAATAACCAAAGGAAGTGTTTTTGGTGGGCTTTTGAAGATATTTTTAGCTAAGCAAGGAGAGGTTTAAAATGTAAGTATGTGAGTGCCTGCCATTTAGAGAAATCACCTGCTCGCAGAGTTCCGTGGAGAAGTGGAATGTTTTCATGTATGTCACTCAGACAACATGTGGACCGCATTAAGTCAGGTTATGGCAGGGCACGCCACGTGTCACTGCTGAGCCACATTTAATCATCGGCAACGCAACTTGCTCAATGCAACATAAATTTAAACTGGAGTGGGATTTTTTCCCCTCAAAAAGGCAACAGCTGCTGTAGATAACAAATGCCCACACTACCCCACACTGAGAGGGGTTTGTGTTTGACATGATCTGAATTACATGTAGGTAGAGAAGTACATCTATATTTAGGGGCATCTCTAAATATGAACGATAGTGCATAGAATACATTCTCTAAGAGGCACAAACCTTGTGTGTGTGTGTGTTTTTAATAGCCAGTCTTGTCATTTTTTCCCCTAGTAAATAAAAAGCATCTTAAAATATATCCTTAAAAATCAGACGACATGAGACAATTTTTGGCTCAGATAAGTTGTCTTCGGAACCAGTAGGCCGAATATTTAGAATTTTAATTTTAAAGATAAAATACCCTGAAAGCAGCACTAAAGGGCTCAAGAAAGCAAAGCAAAGCTGAGCTCTGGAGAAGCAAGGAAGGGAAGAAAGTAGAGTTGAGCAGTTGATACCGACAGCAGTTCATATCTAAGAAAAGTCGGTGCCCACGGCCGCCCGAGCTGAGAATAGCATGCGCTTGCCTGGGCTTTTCATTTGCTTAGTTACCCTTTTCTGCTCAGGCTAGGATGCTAGTTAATGTTATAATTTCAACTACCTTGATTTTAATACGACTTTTGACCTTCAGGTTTGAGAACCTGGGAGAAGGAAGAAGAGAAATCTCTTCTACAGATGTTCCCAGGTCTGGTCACTCCCACTATCACGCAGTGAGCCCATACACAGAAGAGTCGCCCAGGTGTTGGCATGTAAAGCATTCTGATCACATCTGTCTGCCAAGGAGAACATTGGAAGATTTTGCAATGTCTCTTTTTAATTCATCAATAAATAGAGATCCATTTTGTTCAACATAATTTGGGACACTAAAAACAAGTATATTGTTAAAGATGCAAAACTGAAGCTTCAGAAATATTTCATGGTAGTAATAATAATAGCTCAGTTCCTCAAGGTATAGTCCATGGGTGTGTCTTAGAAATTTATAGAACTGCCAGTTGTGGTGGCGCATGCCGGTAGGATTTGCTGAAGGAGGCAGAGGCAGGAGGATCACGAGTTCGAGGCCAGCCTGGGCTACACATTTTTCCTAAAAAAAAAAAAAAAAAAAAAAAAAAAAAAAAAAAAAGAAAGAAATTTAGAGAACCATTATATGTGTGCTAGGCATTTCAGCTGCCTGACCTAATGTAACCCATAAGAAAATTAGAAAGAAAACAGGAGAAACTTGTACAGGTTAAGGCATTTAGTCAAACTTGTGTAGCTAGTATGTACAGCATAATATAGATCCCGAACCCAGATCTTACCAGAAGGAAACCCAGCTTCCTGTCAAACAGTTATCCTTTCAAATGGCCTGTCAACTTCACCCACACTTTGTGTGTTTTCTGACTGTTCACGCTAAACCTGTTTCCCCTGGAACTCCTTGTAACATAGCATCTTAATCGCTTGCCTACTTGTACATCTAACACAAAGTAGGTACATGTCTGCTGGATCCAAGGTGACCTCATATACTTCCACATCACTTAGTCTGTCTTCCTCCTGCCACAGCTGAGGTTCCTAAAAACAAGACCAGGCTTACAAAAGACCTGGGTTCCAGGCGCACCTTCCGGTCTCCTGTTTGGATAATACTAGGAAGTTTATCGCTTATTACATTTTAATTTTGGTTCTCTCATCTGTAGCTCCAAATGTGTATTATAAAATCTGTTTCGTGGAAACCAAAGTGTTAAATTTTCCTTCTCCACAGAAGGAAAGATGCGGGACTGACAACCCCCTGAGGATCTGCTAATTCTCCTGGATGGAAAAATCATTCCTTCACTCACAGAGTGTCTCTTTCTGCAGGATAGGCCAGAGGATGGGTGTGCAATCGTGAGCAAAGAAATCAGATTCTGCTCGTATAGTGCTCAGATCCAGGGGGAGGCATCTGCACACCTCTTACTCCATAACTTTCATTATTGAAACATACCCATAATTTTAATATTTCTTAGACAAACTTCCAGGAACCAATTTAACATCTAGTGGATCTATAAGGTTAATAATGAAAAATTCTTAAAAAGTATTGAGTAAAGGTTGTGCCTGACACCAGAAGGGTAGTTTCAAAGGCTTGAGAAGTTACTGACAAGGAGGAGAGTTCTAGAAAACAGCAGGAACTGTCCTAAAAACACGCCAACGCTTTTAGTGTGAAGGTGTTCTATTGAGAGTCCTTCAGATACGAGACTGGATTCTAATCCAGATGCTATTTCAGTAGCATGAACAATGTGGCCAACATGCACAACTTGGCCTTGGACACCTCCCTTGGTCAGATAAAACCAAAGAGAATCATTTTGACACTTAGATATTGATATTTGATGTAACATTAACTATTAAGGAGAATTACACCACAATACTGAAAAAAGTCCATTATTATTTACAGAATTCATCACACTAAACATGACATTTCTTTGGTAAATAGACCTCTTTTATTTTTTTACTTTTTTCTTTTTTTTTTGAAAAAAAATTTTCCGCCTCCTCCCTGCCTCCCATTTCCCTCCCCCTCCTCCCGCCCCTCTCCCCCTCCCCCTACTTCCCTCCCCCTCCTTCTTCAGGCCAAAGAGGAGTCAGGGTTCCCTGCCCTGTGGAAAGTCCAAGGTCCTTCCCCCTCCATCCAGGTCTAGGAAGGTGAACATCCAAACTGGCTAGGCTCCCACAAAGCCAGAACATGAAGTAGGATCAAAACCCCGTGCCATTGTCCTTGGCTTCTCATCAGCTCTCATTGTCCGCCATGTTCAGAGAGTCCAGTTTTATCCCATGCTTTTTCAGTAAATAGACCTCTTAAGCCTGGCATCAAGTTAAAAGTGTGCTTATATTCCTGACACTGCCCTTATTTCTCACAAAGAATTATGGGATGTGTAATGTTAATAGCCCCATATCATCCCATCAATGGGTAGTTAGGGAACAAATTTTTTATAAGAGAAGGAGGAATTATTTGCAGTGTGGGTTGTCAATCAACTCCTGAGCTGGCTAAACCCAAAGTAGAGAAACCCTTCCATGGCACACTTTCAAGGCCTCACCATTTATGGCCGCACGCTTTGCCCTTCTTGTCTTTTCTTCAAATGCCAGGTGTGCATGGGTGAGGCACACGTTTCCTCTGCCAGTGGCTGCTTCGGCAGTTTTCTAATTTGTAGCTCAGTAAACCTTTCCCTGCACTGAGCACCTTGAGGTTAGCACATCCCTAATCATTACTTGATAACAGCAACCTGCAAGCATCACAGCCCTAGTAACAAGAACATTGTATCTTAGCAACCAGCCTTGATATTCAAACAATTTCATTAAGGCATCCACCTCTTAGCAGGTGGGTGAGTGCGGGTGTTGATAAACATTTATAACATGATCAGCCATTGTGTTTGCCAACACTATAATCAGCATGACAAATTCACAAATTTGTTTACAAGCTCCTAGATACCCGAGCGAGGCAGGTAAACGACATCTCAGACAGGTGAGGGGATCCACGTATCAGATTCTTGTTTGAAGCGTAGCGTTCTCTTAGAAATCTATGAATTTAAGAGATTGGCAGGCTGTTTTCTCTACAAAGCCATCATTAATATTTCCGTTGCGGTTTAATCTTCAAACAGTAGAGTTGAATTTAAATGTCTCAGAAGCAAAATCTGAATCGAAACTATAGCAACATTGAGATTCCTGAGGTCTATACTGAAAGGGAGCTGAGTTTCCCTCTCCATACGGAGAGGATCTAGCTAACATAGATCTCTGCTGTCTGTTGATCTTTATCATTAACAACTTAAAGAAAACAAAAGTGGCAAAGTCCAATTTCTTAGGAGAAATTTTGACACCAGCAACTTGTCACGTATTTTAGACTTCATTATGAATATGCTTATATTCACTGGTCTACATGTGTACAAACTCTTTTCTGTTCAGTTCAACCCACACTGATCTCGGGTCATTGGGTTTGTTGAAAATGAATATTTTAAAGAGATTTTATGCTTTGTAGTGAGCAATCAAACACATACATACATATACACGACTTTTTTTTTTCTTTTTACATCCCAGCCAACCTTATGGTCACCAAAACTGAAAAGCCTTCCAATCTTTAAAATTCCAAGACAGCACATTTCTTTCTTAAGTTACATAACACAACTCCTAAAATGACTATAAGTCCTAAACCTGTGATTGTTCAAGTGTTTCCAGGTCTAAAGTTCACTATGGCATGCCCGGGCAAACAGGTAGAAGAAAAACAAGAGCTTTTTTCCTTTCTGAAGTTTGAACCTTGAACTCATAGCACATGCAGGGCCTCTGGGCTCCTCATCTTTGAACAAGCTATTAATCTACCTGAAATAGGTGAACTTGGGTGAAGCATTATCAAATAGGTAACAAGTTGCCTTTCAAATTAAAACCAGCCATGATGAAAAACAAGTTTGTTGACCTTGCCTGCTCACCGTGAACCATGACACGTCAGTTAAGAACGGCCACCTGCACAATGCCAGACTTCTTCAACAGCTAGCGTCACAAATTTAGAAACATTCGGAGACCAAAATAATAAGCCTGAAAGACCAACAGCTTCACACTCGTATATCACTGGAGAAGGAGGTAAAAAAGGAAGATGGAAGAAAGGAAGGAAAAGGAGGGAAGGAGAGGAAGAAGAAAAGGAAAAACTCTTCAGGAAGAAAAAGACACTTAAAAACTTTAACAGTTTTAGTCATTGGCATGCAACTGGGGCTAAATTAAAAGAAACAACAACTTTAAAATAGTGCATTTATGTGAATGAAACCAGAGTGGCAGAGGCAAAAAAAACAGAGGTGGGACGAGGAGGATGGGGGTGGGGGAGAAGTTGCTACGTTTATAAAATCCACTGTCACACCGCAATAGTTAAATTCCTGCTGATTTCTTAAAGGTTTCTGCTAATGATTATTTAATGACTTGCCCGTGTGTGTGTGTGTGTGTGTGTGTGTGTGTGTGTGTATCCCTGAAGAAAACAATACTTGAGTTCTTGAGGTTGATTGAACGAGTCTGACAGAGCCCCAAAGAAAGATGCAGTTAGAATGAGGGGCTTCAGTGTCCGGTGAGTCTTGAAAGTCCTCCATCAAAGCACTATTAAGTTTATTTTCCTAATCTAAGTCTTCTTTAAAAGTCTTCATTTCTCATGAAAGCTTTTAAGTGCTTTCTAAGTGAAGTTTGGGGGCAAGAACAAGTGTGTTTGTGGATGTGTAAGAGTGTGTCTAGATGGAACAAGGAGAGTAGGTTGCTTGTTTTTACTTACATCATCGGTAATTTCATCTTACTTTTAGAAGGGACCTATAAAATTTTCTGGTTTCATATTTAATGAGACATTTCTTATAATTTGTGGCCATTAAAAATGCTAGCCCTCTAAATCAAGTTAAAATATGTATATAATACAATTCTCGTAGAAGCAAGACTTCCTCTATTTGGTTTTGCCTTCTGTGTAGTATCCCACGTTGTGGATTGTCTTGCAGCAAAATAGAAAGAATACATTACGTGCCTCATAGCACTGACTGGCAAAGACTCCTCTGAGATGCCTTTCTCAGCTTGTACTTAGCAGTTAGGCAAGTTGTATGGCATACCTTAGAAGCCCACCTCACAGAGAGGTGCCCACTAGCGCCAGGCACCAGTGTGAACTTTAGGTAACCAACAGCAGGTGGTGCATGCTCAAACGGAGGAATTCAGCAAATACACAGCTAGTATGTTTTCAACTTGGCTATTAAAATATTAAAACCTGGGTCCCAGCGGCCACAGGTAAGAGCTGATCTCAGCCATGACTTGTCATTGTATAAAGAAGTGCTCTGTGGTCCCTGGCAACGAGCCACCTTCCCGGAGAGCCCCAGAGCAGCCCCTGTTAGCAAATTGTGAGGATTAGAAATTTTGCCCAGTATCCAGCACTTGTTTTCTGTGTGGTACTTTCCACCTGCGGGTATCAAGGGGCAGAATAAATATTAACTCTCAGATCCTGTCAGCTTTACAAATCTATGAAGATGGAAAACTACAGTTTGGGGTTAAAATTCCTTCCTAACTCCATTTTTCTCTTTTCCAAAGACAGAAATAAGATTTGTATTTCAACAAGGTTTGCATTTCATAATAAAAAAAAAACCTAAGATATCCATAAAACTGATATTTCCAAAAGTCCTTCTTTCTAATCATAATCCTACCTTGATTTTGTTTTGTTTTATTGGGGTTTGTTATTTTGTTCCTTTTCAATTTGTTTGCTGATTTTATTGTTTTCTATCTTTTTGAGACAAGGTCTCACTATCCACCTCTGATGGGGCTGGAACTCACTATGTAGACTGGCTGGCCAGTCTTAACTTTAGAGTGAAAATTCTCAAATTAGAATTACATCCATAGTCAAGTCATTCAGCAAAATCGAGGAAGGGTATACTTCAGAAACAACACAACAGATCATAAAAATAATGTCCCCAGAAATGTTTTTAGACCGCATTGCAAATATCCTAGGTGAATTTCAAAGGCGAGCAAGCTGGAGGCCAGCATAATCTTGATAAGGACTCTGGAAACTGGGTGACTGGGTGACCATTTACCATTGAAGTGTGCTAACTATATATAGTTCTGATATCTTAAAGCTTTTTTTTTTTTCATTTTTGGAGACAGGTTTTCTCTGTTGTGTAGCTCTGGCTCCCCTGGAACTTGTAAGTCAGGCTGGCCTTGAACTCACTGAGATCCACCTGCCTCTACTTCCCAAGTTCTGAAATTACAGGCGAGTCTCTTCACTGTCCATCTCTTGAAGCTATTTAATACCACTAGAGCATGCCAATTAGGACAGTATTTTATTAATTTGTTGTTTATTTATATTTTTTAATTTATTGTTTATTTATTTTTGCTTTGTTTTTGTATTGAGACAGGGTCTCCCTTCAGCCCACACTGGCCTGGCACAAGTAATCCTGTGCCTCAGACTCCTACATGCTGGCGTTCCAGGTACATGTTATCACCCTTGGTTTTAAGATTACAATTTCTTTTCTGTTTTTATGTCTGACGTTATAAACTTTTCTATTTTAAGTCTTCTCCTTTCCTATAAGCTGCCATTATTTAAGCAATTTTTATTTCCTTCTAATTTATTGGTGTTAGTCAAAAAACAAGAGTGAGAGTCTGTGGGTGTTGGTTTTATTTTGTTTTATTTTGTTCTGAGGGAGGTGTAATTTGAGACAAATCAAGCAACATAGGTCAGGCTATGCTGGAACTCACTATGTAGCCCAACCTGGACTAAACCTCACATCAATCTTCCTGACACAGGCTCCTGAGCATTGGGTTTATAGCACTATACCATAAATATCTAGGCTCTATAACTTCTGCCAGTGGTTGATGTGTAGAAGTTTACTACAAACATATATGTGTTGTGGCTAAAGAGTCATAATAACCTAAATATGTCTAATACACATCCATAATTTAAAGCACAAAGTAAAGGACCCAGGCATGGAGTAATGTATTTATCATGTATTTAAAAACACACCCAGGATGGACAAACAGCTCAATGGTTTAGCATGGGGACTTTGCCAACACAGTGCCTGAGTGAGATACTCAGAGATGTGTTGCGCAACTTTCATTAAAAAAAAAAAAAAGAAAGAAAGAAACTTGGTTTTTAATTTGCAAAGTAAATGTCACTGCCCTAGGCAATATATTTCTCACAGTCCCTGCCTTATTTTCTCTGAAGCTGAGAAAATACCCAGATATAAAAGCAACTTAAAGGAAAAGGGAGTTATTTGGGCACACAGTTCAGAGTCATGCACCTTCACAATGAGGGACATCACTACGACACCCACAGTCAAGGAGCAGAGAGTGCCAAATGTCTGGGCTTAGCTGCTTTTTCCTGTGTACACAGTCCAGGACCTGAGCCCAGGGGATGGTATCATTCACAATGAGGTCTTCCTGCCTCAATTCGCTGTAACATGAAGAACCAGGCCTGCTTGTCGGGGTTTCTGTCCCACCCAGTACCCCACAAGTGTTTAGCCCCAAAGAAAATCACACATCAGTCTCCATAAATTATAAGCTGATTTGCCCATTAGCTCTAGCCTCTCACTGGCTAACTCTCACAACTTGATTAACCCATTTTTCTGATCTATGTTAGCCATGTGGCTCAGTACCTTTTTTCAGTGGGGCAGATCACATCCTGGGCAGGAGTGGGAGAAATTCAACTTCCTCCTTCCCAGAATTCTGCTGTTCTCATTACATCATTTCTATTTCCTGTCTGGTTTTCCCACCTGTACTTCCTGCCTGACCAATCAGCGTTTATTTAAAACATGATTGACAGAATACAGACAATTCTCCCGCACCAATTCGCCTAATCAAGACAATTCTCCACAGGCATACACAAAGGCTAACCTAGAAAATCCTTCACAGGCAAACCCAAAGGGTAGCCTAACCTAGAAAATCCATCACAGCTGTGCCAGGAAGCTTACCTCCCTAAGTGAAACTACATCCTGTCAACTTGAACTATCAGCTCCCAATAAGAAAGAAAGAAAGCGAGAGAGAAAGGGGGGGGGGAGGGAGGGAGGAAGGGAGAGAGAGAGAGAGAGAGAGAGAGAGAGAGAGAAAATTGTTGTCTGGCTTCGACTTTAGATGATTACACTTCACAGTTATTTCTATGCCATATCATATAACCTTCACAATGCAAGAGAGTTTATGGGTAAGCAATATATAAAATAAAATCATGCAAATGTTCTTATATAGGACTGTAGAGCACCAAGGATGGATGTAAAGACCCAGCCAAGATTCAAACATTGAGAACTTGTTTTAACTGAAGGATCAAGTAACTCTCAGCCCAAATCCTTGCTACTCACAACAGTCTGTTAGCAAAACCTACCCAGGGCCAGTTGGTATCTATATTTTAACAAGAAATCCAGATGAGTCTTATGGTCACTAAAGTTTTAAAAATACTAAACTAAGAAAAGGAAAAGAAGAGAAAGCTAAGGAGGGAGGAGGGGGAAGGAGGATGGGAAGAAGAGGGCATATTCTATACTTCTTGGGTTGCTTTAAGGAGGTAACAAGCTTTCACTCAATTTGCCCCATGATAAGTTCACAGGGGTATATGTAAAGACAAGCCTATATTGTCTAATACATAGGAATGCTTACAGTGATGTTTATGACTAGAAATAACTGGCCTTTCTGACACTCCCAAGTGGACACGCAGTGATTCTTTGGAAGCCACAATGACCTTGCCCTCTGGCATCACTCTCTTTATAACCTTCTATTTTTGATCAAGAAGCAACCGAAGAAAAAAAATCAGGCAAGATGTTCCCTCTGGACTGAGTGGGAGTAGTTCTTTTGCGACATGTACCCCTCTACAGAGGAAGGACAAATTTCCCACTTTATCTTCTCTGTCCTCGCTATGTTGTCTTACCTCAAATTTGGGGACATTACCAAGAAAAGCTAATTGTTTATGTTCTTTGCATTTTTTAAAACATGTCTTAAAAAACAGACAGGAGTATTTTTGTTTTATTCTTGGTAATGGTTTGAGATTTAATAACTTCAAAATAAAATAAAAATGAACTTTAAATCTAATAAAGGGGAAAAGAGCATATTTGAAATCTTACCTTTTTAAAAACCAGACTTCTGAAATTTTAATAAGCTATCCCCTTTCAGGAGTCCGTGAAATAAGCAGTCTTTGCTTTTTGTGTCTGTGTTCATTTTGAACTTGGAATGTTGTACATCTTGTGACGGGAAACAATTCTATCTAAATCAGAAAGCTGAGTCCCTGGGACATAGACCTGTCCCAAAGTGTCTCTTATTTGACCTAAGTCATATGTTAAGTCATTTAAAATAATTATCAGAATCTAATCTTTGAGGATTTTAATACTTCCTTGCTAACAGAAAATTAAACTTCATTACTTAGAATACAAATACTAAAAGTTTCCCCATCGTTGGAACTAATATTTGTCATTATGACAAGCAGCTATTTTTTTTAACTCTTTGCTTCTACAGTGCGTTTTAGGACACCTGAGGGGATTGTTAAATGACTTCAATAAAATTACAAATGGTACACTCAGTCATTTTTTTTCAGTTCTATATAAAAAAACTGTTCAAAAACATTTGTTGTTTTCTTTTTGAGACTGATTCCAACTCTCTAGCCTCCTGCTCCCTTCTTTAGAGTGCTTTGATTACAGATATATATTAGATCATCTATGCCCAACTGATTTAGAAGCATTTTATCTGCTCTATCAAGTAATCATGAGCTATATGCAGCTCATATATCAACCCCATCAGGTTGTGCAGTCATCTCTAAGGTGAAAGACTATTCTTCATCTCACAATGATTCCTGGATGAATCAGAAAGCTTCCACTGTGATTTCTATTCTGTTCACACTCGAAGATTCATATTAAACTCTAAGCATCAACAATGATTACTACTGACATCTTTATATCAATGAGCCTTTGAAATTTTATGCCGAGCTCTGAAAACTTCACCCAGGGTACTATCAAATTAGGCAAGCCTAGTTTTCATGTGTTTACTATCTGAACCACATACTCTCAAAACTTCAAAGTGAATGCCTGGCTGGGTAGTCATAGTCATATTTATCATGTTAATGGCTTTCTTTTAATCCCAATGAAATGCTGTCTCTTAATTTTGTGTGAGTATCCTTCACCTGAGAACGTGGAAGAAAAATGGTAACACTTGTTAAAAATGCATTTCTTACTTTTCCTGTAGTGCAGTATATCCAAAGAAGAAAAGCTTATTGAATCAAGTTCAACGACATAATAAATTCTTCCTTTCTGAAAATGCCATGGCTTAATTTACTCGTGCACTTTAAGCTTTTGCCTTTAGCATTGGATGGGTCATTAGCCTATATGTAATCCAGCAACTCCAACTCCTCAGAGTCTAAGCCCAATCAGCAAAAACCAAATCTGTAGTTTCTGAAATATGACTGGTAGGTCAAGTGTCTTCAAAAAGAGTGCCTGGGGCATCCCAGATGCAGAGCAGGGCATGACAAGGAACAAATGAGACCAGAATTTGATGCCAGCACTCATTAAAGACTTCATTCATTCTCACTCACTAAACAACTATTCTTCAAGTGACCCAACCAAGACTTGTTTGATGTCTGCTACCAGTAAGTCCTGCAATGAAACCAGCAGATAGGTGTCGACTACTTTCGTAGTCATGTCAAGTTGAACATTCTAATCACACATTTATTCCCAAAATGCAAATGGGGGAGACGGGGGGGGGTAAGTTCAAGCTATCGAATAACTATCTGTTGTCAGCAATTACTCCTTATCAACCTTACATGTGAAATCAGTTCTTTTATCTGCTGGATAAAATTAATTTCCTTTCATCTAGTACTTCTTCTCTGCCTCAAAATAGGAGTAGCAATACTACTAAAGAGTTTTCCTTTAAATGTCATATCAGCTTTAAGTAAAAACATTTTTTCTCTCCCATATCTTTAGCGGCTGAAATAGACAACCAATCCGAACTGCTTACATCAACTTTAGTCTGCATGTGAAGCTACATTCAAGTGAAGCTACACACTAGAGACAGAGACGAGGTTTGTCTCAAGGACGGAACAGTGTCAAGCACACAGTGTGGTAATGTCATAATCAACAGTATTATAACTACCCTCTCAGGGTACACCAATGTTACCATCAATTATATTATTATCATAATCACCCTAGAATGTGTCTTTGTTTTTATACAATCTTAAATAATTAACAAAATGCACCAAAAAAAGACAGTACCTAAAATTCCTATCTGACATTATGCTTGGAAAAACAGTGGGGAAAATCTTCCAACTTCCACGGACCCTCCAAATTGAGATTTCTCAATGTTCTACTAAAAAAAAAAAAATCTCACATCATTATGGTGTCATCTTCCCAAAAGAACTTGAAGAAAAAAGAAAAAAAAAAAAAAAACACTAAACCCAATAGTTGAATTGAATCACTTTCTTTAGAAACTTCAAAAGCAGAATCTAAAATTGCTGGCTGGCCATAGTCCCTTTGAGCAGATGGGGAACAGCAAGGGCCATGGTAGTAGGAACAGTTTTATAGAATTTAGATTCTCTAGAGACAGCGACCATGAGGGCATGAAAAAAAGGAGGAGAGAACACAACAGGGAGCCTGAAAGAGAAGCAGGAAGGCAGAGGAAGCAAGAAAAGACCAGCAAAAGGAGAAGAGAGATTGGAGAGTGGGTGAGAGGAAGAACAAGTGAGAAAGAAGAGCATTAAACTCCCGCACATATGCCTAAACCCACAAAATTAACATATTGAAAATACCCAGCACTCCCTTAAAGAGAAAACAGTGGTTGGATCGAGTTGCTGGTCCTCGGAGATGCGAAAACCAAGTGACACATGGCGGTAGGCAGCCTCGAGAAAGGCTCCTGCCATACTGTCCATGTATAATCCACTCCCGTCGAGTGTGGGCATGGGCCAGGCCTAGTGACTCATTTCTCACTGAGAAAACACGGCAGAAATTGATGGGGTGTCATTTCCAAGACTCGGTTACAGAAACGCTCTGGCTTCCATGTTGCTCGCCCTTTCTTGCTTCCTCTCACTTTGCTCACTCTAAGGAACGCCAGCTGCCGTACTGTGAGCTGCACGCTGAAAGGAGCTACGTGACAAGGGACGACTAAGAGAGATCATTGGCCAATAGCCACGGGAGAAATGGAGCCCAACAGCCTACCAGGGAAGAACTAACAAGGAGCTGAACCCTGACCAACCTTGGTAAGCTAGCCGCGAAGCCTCCTTCTGCTGAGATTCCAAACGAGACTACCCCTATGGATAACCCTTTGACTGTGATTTTGCAGAAGTCCTTAAAACAGAGACACCTCAGACACCTGTCTTTAGCCACACAAGCTAAGGAACAATAAAGATTTGACAGTTCCAAGTGCTGAATTCCAGAATTATTTCCTTACACAACAGGAGATGAGTAATATGTGCATTTAGTATAAAAATAGCTTTGCGCCGGCCAGATTAACTCCAGATTCATAATGAATTATTAAAATAATCCTAACAGGGTTGAATTTGAAGACTTACCTATGGGAAAGGTATGACTGGCATTTATCTTAGTATCAAAGACTACCTGGTATTTTGCATAGAGACCTGGGTTTGAACAGCTTTGGGCCAGGTCTTTCCTCCCCGGGAGCAAGTTGTCCAATCCATCTGAAGCAGTCTTTATGTGCGGAACATGGAGTTTATAACTATCCTTGCTTGTCTGAGCTGTCCTGAGATTAGCTTTCATCATGTGACAGAAACTACTTCAGATAATGTAAAATATATATATAAATATAAAATATAAAAGTATATATATATATATATGTACTATGGATTCCAACAGAGTCTCCCTCACTGGAATTTCTCCAGACTAGTAGCATTTTAAACATTTGCAGCTCTTTAAAAGCTACTTCTTCTTTTTTACAAGACTTTACAGTATATGTTGTACTTCTTAATTTTTGCCACAGTTATCTTTTAATGCTGTTTTTCTTTTCTAACTCCAATGCTCTCCTCTCTTGATACCCACCTCAAAACTGGTCATTTAGTGTAGAATGAAGATGTGGTCAAACATTTCTAAGATTATCTTGTTCATTATTTCAAAGGTATACATCTTGGCGAGCTTCCCAGAAGCAGAGCCTACGATAAGAATTCTTGTTGGGAGTGATCTAGTCGGAGTGTTCTCAAGAGAGCAGAGAGACAAGAAGGGAAGAAACCTGAACAGCACTGTGGTCCCTGCAAAAGCAAACCAGAGTCCATCCTTAAGCCCTGGACCACAAAAATCATACCCCATTTTAGGTGCATTTAGAGGCAAAAATCACTGAACTTTTGTAAACTTCTTCCTACCTCTGGCCTGAGCAGACCTCTAACCGGGTCCTTGAAAACACGCTCAAACCAGCCACCAGGATTTAAATCTAAGTACCAATCGCTACACTACAGAGAGCCTAGGCAACATTTACTAAAGGGTATATACTTTGTGCTGGGTTCTTCCCCCGTCTTTGGAATATTATAATCATTCTTGCAAAGGATCTTAGTATGCTAAACAGTCTTAGTACTCAATGGTTTTATACACCAGCTGTGTTAAATGAGACAGCAGAAAGAGTGGCAGTGCGGAAAAGTAAACTGTCCCTAGTCAGGGTTGCAAAACTGAATTTAAATCGGCTCGAAAAGAACGGGAACGCTGCGGGGGTCACTCTTAAATATAATCATTAAGGAACGTATGAAATTGGTTCCTGAGCAAGACTGAGGCATAGAAGTCACCCAGAAAACGTGGTTCAAAAAAAAAAAAAAAAAAAAACAGAGGGGCCTGTCAGCGAGGAGTTCGGGAAATGGGAAGATTCTTGAGAGAAGCAAAGGCCAAAGAAGCCAAATCAGTGGCCAAGAGCACAGGAGGAAGGAAGGAAGAGATACTCATCGCCTGAGAGGAACAATGAAGACAAGAACACGCGCGTAAACAGTTTATGCAGGCCAGGCGGGGTCCTCGAACTCCGTCCCCCCACAAAGCCTCCCATTTTTCCCATCAAGCGTCTCTCTGTTTCTCAACCTGACTGGGCTCACTCCTTTCCTTAGAAATTATTTACATTTGAAAAGCTCCACCGTGGAACAGAAGAAGGCAAACCGTCTGTTTACCCAGTAGTTATTATGACCCCTTCGGCTTCAGATTCCTGGAAGGGAAGATGGAGGGCGAGGTGGGCCTCTTCGGAGGAGTCTTTTCACTTCTCTAGCTTCACAGACATCCTGAAGCTTCCAAACACGGGGGAAGCCTCACAGAGGAGCCCGGGTGCGAGAACCAAGTCTGGGTTTGTGTATGCCGCACAGCTCAGCCCCCTCGTCCCACCCAGCAGTCGGGTCTTCATTGCCAGCCCTCGTTTGCATTTCTGACATTAATTAATTTTGGCTTTTTTAGTATATCTGAAAAAGAAAGGAAGACCGGAGATCCTCATGTAAAACTTTACAGTGGCAATACTATTTTAAGCCCAGTTCAGTCACTTTCCATCATCCTCAACCATCAGTTGCCCGCTTTTTAAAACTATTTCAACTAGCGCGTGTTTATGTATGGGCAAAAGTGAAATGTAAACGGGGGTTTAAGGTGATTGCCCAGCGTTCTTTCTATAACAAAATATCTGTTGGGTTTTAGACATATATTGAAACAGTATGTTAAGTTCAGTTCTGACAGCACATAAAGATATGGCCTTTCCTAAACACATAAGCAAAGCCTTCTTTTATGGGCTCATAAAGGCTAGAGTTAAGGAATAGTTAAGTAGTGGGTAATTCATAGAACAATATCTTCCATCACTCACTGAACATAGAGGGCAACCACAATTTATTCTTCTTAGGCATCTTCCCCCTCAGTTTTTTTCCCCTCTTTGGAGGTGAAAAGTATTTAGAAAAGACCTAAATACATTTTTTTTGTTATTATTGAACTATCAAAGATGTGCTCTCTTTGGGATTGCCTTCACTTCCTCGTCCTGTATATGTTAACCCACTTCAGAGACCGGCGAAATGAACCCAAAATGCCAACTTACTATTTGCATTATAAATGGAGTCACAAAAGGATATTTTAAAACTTTTGGTTGATCTGGCATATCAAAGATTTCTTTCTAAGCCACTTCAGTGACTGCATTGAAGTAAACTGAAAGCAATAGCTTAAAAGTGGCTTTTTTTTTTTAAGTCGTAAGAGAAACAGCTTATTTCCATGGAAATCTTCAGTTTACTCTCTGACCTCCCCCACCCCTTTCTGAATTGCTTCTCTTTCTTACCCTCTTCTCTATTCATAGAAGTCAAAAAGAAGGAAATCTGGAAATGTCCACGTTCAAGTGCTGAGCTAGTTCTTACTGGTTGTAGAACCCATTTTCTTCACCTTGTCTTATTCCTAGCCCAACGTCCAGCAGGCAGCTGGATCCTGTCATCTTCCTCCTGCTCAGTTACTTGCCGATGCCAGCGCTGGCTCCTACCACGTGCTTCGCAAAACCTCTCTCCTGTTTCATGAGGTATTGAAAAAGTTAGAGTGTCTACCCTGAGGTAGAGAGAAGAGTAAGGCTGATGATGGTGGACTTCAGCGAGAAGCAGCCTGGACTTAACAATCCTAAACAGCTTTCCTACCATCTTCTCCGATTCCATAGTCTAGTTTTAACTTTGTTTTCAAAATGGAAGTCAGGGCTTCCATGATAAAGCTAAAATGAACTGTAAATGAATGGCATTTTGATGTAATCAAATACCTACTGCCCAAGACGGAGTCTTTTGTTGTCTTCCCACGACTCCAGCTGCTGTGTTACTGGTAGTGTCTTAGAGAAAAACTGAAGTTTTTCCTCCTTAGCATTATCTTGGGGGAGAGAAGGGCCTTTCCTGAACTAAGGAAGTCATTTAGAATTATAAAATGTCCACAGAATGCAGTCTTAACACAGGATAAGGAGGGGGAAAGTTCCTTAGTGAAACTTTTGAGAAAAGGAAAGTACACCCCATTGCTGAGTGTCTGAACAGTGATGCAACTCTAACGTGGGCTCTGCCTGTACTGGACCATTGGTCCTTTCACAGTGTTGCTGGAACTCTGCCCTTTTTGGATGAGATATCCTGTGTGCCTCTCAATGTAAAGCATTTCTTAAGCCATCTTAGTATAGCAGTTAAGGGAACCTATCCATAATACCAACCACCTACAGAAGTATCAAAAGTTTTTCAGTTTTCACAATTAATGATACTACATTTTTATTAAAATTTTGTAATGAAGTTCTAACTTAATTTATACTGATAGAAAAATAATAGGAACAAATATCCATGACTGCGTTTTTGGCTATTTCTGTCAAGGTTTTTTTTTCTGAAAAGTAGAGTGAGCAGAATTCTGATTATAATTTCACCAGCTCCTCCACTGCTACACACTGTTGGCCAAATGTACTGTTACAACTCATAACTTTTCGGATATGTACACACACACAAACACACACTTCACCCTCTTAGAGAAAGAAGGGGAAAGAGTAGTATAGTACCTCGGATTTCATAAAATAATATGAAGAACACATTTTGAATAAAGACGATGAAGGGGATGCTAACAGTGAGATTTAACAATATCAAACTTGTATCGATCTCTAAGTTAGGGAACATGGTGTGGAGTCATTTAAACTTCATAACAAAATATAGTTTTTAGGGTGAATTGATTTTGGATTTGGGTTTGTAAAGCTATGATCTGCTCCTGAGCTACACTGGGAAATTTTGCTTCCTATTTCAGCCTAGAATACTTAGCTGTCTGTTCCACTGTTTTGACATTGTTTTTAAATAGAGTCCCTTGTTCAGGCACCCACAGCTCACCAACCGTGGCACCACATCTAGCTAAACTGGAGGCACCATCAGAGCTTTGAACAGTCCGTGTGCATGTATGCCTTGTCGATCAATCCCTCAACCTTTCCAAAGTGCAAGTTCATAAAAATCGTAGAAACTGCTCTTTTCCTGAGGCTACATAGAACCACAAATTACACATGACAGTGGCCTCCTGGAAGAGAACTTGAGTAACGAACCAACGTTCCCACGTGTCCCTGCGCCCGTGTTGGAAACGCCTCAGTATCTTTTCCATCACCACCTCCTACCTGCTTCCTACAATTAAGAGCCTCAAGGCTATGTGATCACCTCTGATGTACTTCACTTAAAATTGTTTCCAATGTTACCACCAGACCCGCCTAAAACACCCCTCTCTTCCAAGCCCCATCCGAAGTTCTTGGGGGAAAGCTGCTCATCAGAAAAAAATAAATAAGGAAAGAGGAAAAAAGGAAGCAGACAACACTCATAATAATGCAAAGCAGTCAAACACATTCCGTCCAAGCAGCACATCCCAGCACAGCCCCAGCCGACCCCACCGAAACTGCCCACTCCTGTGACCACTCTCTGAGGTCACAAATTACATTGGATGCTTCTCGCTGGTCCTTAAGAAGGAATTACTGCAAAGAGTATTACAAAGGAGTTTACTAGCACTATTAATACCCATCTGGCAAACCGCTTAATAGATTTTGAAAATGAAAGAAAATAGAAAAAAGAAAAGAATAAGACATCAAAAACTAAATGGCAAGAAGCAAGGGATGAAGTTTCCCAGGAATTCTTCCTGCATCCATGTACAGGATAAGGAAATTTTAAATATAAAAACTTTCAGATTTTTATTTTACATAATCCCTGTGCCGTGAGACTGGGGTGTTGCCAAACATAAAGCATAGAAAATAATTGTGACATTTTTACTTCTAAGAAAATTATCAGACATCCTAATAGTATAGTTTAAAAGTTTATTTGGTATAATTTA
Source organism: Chionomys nivalis (assembly GCF_950005125.1). NCBI lineage: Eukaryota > Metazoa > Chordata > Mammalia > Rodentia > Cricetidae > Chionomys > Chionomys nivalis. The sequence goes on from NC_080107.1 coordinate 32,762,485, forward strand.
TTGAAATTCCATATGAATCGGAAGTCTAAATGTCACTTACGAATCTCTGTATTTGAACAGATTTGACCAATAAATACAGAGATATTGGTCTATAAAATAGTGCGCATAAAAACATGACAGAAGATAAAACTGGAAAAACATGTTATAGAAGAGGATATTTGATTGAATGAGCATTCATAGAGACCGGCCCCACAAAATATAACAGACCGATCTGATAATGATATTTTTTTCATGTCTACCACTGTCTGAAATAATACTGGATATTTTTTAAACTCCCCATGTTGTTACAAAAAGGACTCAAATCTGGAACATTCCTTGCTCCAAGACCACACCACTGTGTTCTTGCTGTCAGTATGCCTGGAAGAAACTGCACCCTCCCCCACCTCAGGTGCTGACACTGGAGTGGGTTTTCCTGTTTTTCTGCGGCATGCTTTTCTTCCCATATTAACAAGCAAAGTTGGCTGAGCTATCTGCCTGCAGAAGTTCCTTCCTGAGCACAAGTGTGTCTTATCTGTTGAGAAATTCGAACACCAGGTAGACAGTTGTTTGTGTCAGAAAAAAATAGCTTGCACAGATAACAGTTGGAAGAACCTTGACATGAGCAAGTTCCTTGTGCCTCTGTCCAAAAGACTGCTACTGGGAGGTGGCTTTTTCCTGTGCGGGCCACAATGTGTGTCTACGGTGGACGTTTCTATGGGCAATCTCATACAAGTGCATGTTTTTAAAGTTACTTAACCCCGATGTGACTCACCTCTGCTCAGTCCCCATAAAGTAGTCAAGAGAAATTAAATAAATAAATAAATAAATAAATAAATAAATAAATAAATAAATCTCCTGCCTTTCCACACAGGGACCGTCTAAGAATATAACAGTACATACTGCCCAGGCCCTTCGCTTCACTTTGCTCCTACAGCTAGCCAGGCCTACCTGGCAGCCTGCTGTGTACCCACCCCAGCCGGCTTACTGCACCAGGCGACTCCAGTCCTGCTCCGCTCCTTCCTACAAAGGTCATGCAGGCTAACTCGGGTGTTGTCACAGCGGCATCACTGGCCACATCCAGGTCACTAAATGCCGTGTCCAAATTTAAATTTACAAATGACTGGGTAAGGTTTCAATCACCCGTGGATTGTCTCCTAATCAGTAAGTGTGCTCTAGACACTACACTGAGGTTCCAGAGATGAATAAGAATCCTCACCATGATAGAACATCCCCATTGCCTCAGTGTGTGGGTGCACCCCTCGCAGTCCTGAGTTCCTTGCTCGTGCTCACTCTCCTTCTGCTCCTCCTTTGGATCGTGAGACTTCAGTCCAGTGCTCCAATGTTGGTCTCTGTCTCCACACACTGAGGCAATGGGGATGTTCTATCGGGAACTCACCAAGGCCAGCTGGCAGGGGTCTGAAAAAGCATGGGACAAAACCGGTCTCGCTGAACATAATGGACAATGAGGACTACTGAGAACTGAAGAACAATGGCAATGGGTTCTTGATCCTATTGCACGTAATGGCTTTGTGGGAGCCCAGGTAGTTTGGATGCTCACCTAAATAGACCTGGATGGAGGTGGGTGGTCCTTGGACCTCCCACAGGGCAGAGAAACCTGCTTGCTCTTTGGGCTGAGGAGGAAGGAAGACTCGATTGGGGGAGGGGGAGGGAATGGGAGGTGGTGGCAGGGAAGAGGCAGAAATCTTTAATAATTAAATAAATTAATTAATAAAAGAAAAAAAATAAAATATAAAAAAAAAAAAGATCTAGCGAACAGTAAACCCACAAGAAAAAAAAAAAAAAAAAGAATCCTCACCATGGCAGTGATATGAATTCAGTGAAGGGAGTCGGTATGAGGCAGTATAGTCAGCCTGGTTAAGGCAAGTTGTACAGACAGTAATAGCAAGCATAGTCGAAGTCCTAATTTTTGTGGGACAATTGGGGAAAAGGCTTTCTAGAGAAAGACACTCTAGAGCCATAACTCCTGACACACTACAAAATAAGTGGGAACGATCAGGAAAAGGACAAGAAGGGCAGCCTAGAGGCTGAGCAGAACCACAGTCTGGGACCCTGTGTGGTGTATATAGCAAATGAAGCCAGGCTCCGGGGCTGGTGTTTGGACCCAGAGACGGGGGAGAGGTACTTTTAGTTCCATGTATATTGTTAAGGCTTTGAGTCACCATCAGCTTCCCTTTCTGAGGAGAGGGCAGCCCTAGCGTCAGGATTCCCCCAGAACTGTCAGACCCCTCCAGTGGGTAGCCTTCCTCTTCCAGAGATTCCGCACCCCTGAAGCCCAATCCCTCTGGCTGCAGGTAGTCTCTCACGCCACAGAAATGTTTACAGGATCATTGGCACCAACTTTTGTCATTCTTGACTATTTCCTTGTTTCCCCTACAATGCATTGTGACTAGAGACTTCCTCTTCTACCTTACAGAATGTTCTAGACCTCTGTGAAAGCTGTTAGTATAGCACCCTAGCAAACAGAAGCAGAAAGCTACATTGTCAAGATAGAAGCATCAGCAAAGTAACCAATACACAGGATGCAAATGTTGAGCTTTGGTAACTCTGAATCTGTGTATCCCTTCAGCCTAAACCCAGAGAGCTAGAGAACCAGATGTCTACAAAGAATCAAGTCTTCCCCAACTATCGTCTCCTTTAATCCCCATGTGATACCATAGCCTCAGTGTCTTGGATTCTGTTTTGTAGATAAGGAAACTGAACCCGCAGAGATTAATCTACCATAGTGAGAAAATCTCAGAACACAACCCACAGAAGAGACTCCCCAAGAGCCAAAACTAGCAGGACTTAGCCTTGGGACAGACAGAAGGCATATTTGTAACTCTAGACTCAAACTTACATTGTTCTGGCTAGAACGTTCCCATGCCACACATTTCTTTCAATATTGAAAATTGATTCTTTTTTTCATACACTATATTTTGATTACAGCTACCCCTCCCACCCTTTCTGTCTCTCATTGGAAAACAAACCGGCATCTAAAAAAAATAATAAAACAAAATAAAAATTGGAATAGAACAAACAACAAAAAGAACTCCCCTTTTAAAAAAACCCTCAAGAGATGCAGATATAAGCAGAACACACGCACATTAGTATGTACAGGAATCCCGTGAAACCACAAAACCAGAAGCCATAATATATACACAAAGGAACTGTAAGGTAAAAACCAAACAAACAAAAATCTCTGACTTAACATTATGAGGAAAAGAACCTCCAAAGATCCTGTTGAGTCTGTTTTGTGTTGGTCATCTACTGCTGGGCAGGGAGCCTGCTCCTATGAGCAGTATCCTCCCCCCCCCCCCACACACACACACACCGCCCCATGAGACTCCCTTGGAAAAAAAACGATTTCATTTGCAAGTGGCTATCTGTTGGAGACAGCTTCTGGGTTAGGGGATGAGGACTTGTTTCCACTTCTCCTTTCGGCTCAAGGACTTTAGCTGGTACAGACTTGTTACAGGCCTTGGGCTGGCTACAAGACTCTGTGACGTTCCCCATATTTCCAAACCTAGGAGTTCGAAATGGTATCGTTCTAAATATGCACACACTTTAAGAAATATTAGCAAACAAGCTGCAAGCTAGTAAACAAATGGTTAAATCCAGTATTTCTCTGGAATGTCTTACACAAATAGTAATGAACATAAATTCCCTCAGGGTAATCAAACAGTAGAAGTTTCTCATAATAGAAATATTCTAGTTACTAGGTTAAAAAAGGATTATATTAATAGAATTAATATATTACAAACTCTAATGAATTAAGGAATCTGGACAATGATTAAAGACAGCTACTAATTTCACAAAAAGAGACAATTGGGCATTGTTTGCCTTCTGATAGAAATATATTTTGTATTCATAAAGCATAAAAAATTATTTATTATTATATATAATCATTATATATATCACATAAAACTCTTTTAACCTGAATCACACCATGCCTCTAGGTATCAATTTATAGGAAAAGGAAGCAACTAAGGAACATATCAAAAGACAGTACAAAATTTTAATCCTTAAAGTTAGAAAATTTACAGACAACAAACTGACCCATTTTCTTCTCCAAATAACTGTTAAGGAAAGAAATATAGAAGGAAATTCACAGATTGAAAGAGACTTAAGAGGCACGGTCATCAAGTTATCTGTGGCCTTATTAGGACCAACACTGAAGCAAATTGCTTAAGATATATGTGTTAAGTCAAGAAAGATAAGCTATGCAACATGAAAGGACTTTTGTGAAGGTTTGTGAACGTCACTGTTTCACTTGCCCTGTAAGTTGTCCTTACTCCCGGAGATGCACTCGGAAGTATGCACAGGTAGACTGGGGTGAGGTTGCTTACCCCATAGAAATCAGGTTCAGACCAGACTGATTGAATCTAAGGATAATGAGGCAGAGGTTGCCCATGACCATGAGACCTTAGAGATTCATTATATACTTCCCTATGTTTTATATATTTTGGAAGCATATATAAATTTCAATAATAAATATAATATGTTCTATTATGAATATAATCATAAGTCTAAAGACTAAGTCTGAAGTCTAAAGCCACTGGTCTTTCTCTTTGTCCTCCTTTGTAGACTCTTGGCCCTTTGGTAAGTGAAATATTCTCTCCAGGACCCCCAATAGTAAAACACCCATCCAAGGTTGTTCTTTATCAGGAAAACGTGATAACTTGAGCTGAACAAGCTGTGCGTGCTTTATGTATCAAACCAAATGTAGTCCGGCTAGTTCTAACAGAAGGCATATTGTCCAACTCTGAACTTCAGCAACATAAAAAGTGCACACCCTTCAAAACAGTTTAGATTACACCCTGTCACACCCCTTCCTCATTTTTCAACTTCACTTTTTACCGTCCTGCATTTTGACATCGTGGACATTTACAGTGATGAGCAAAGGACCCTGTTCTGCTTTGCAACCTGGGGTTTACTGACTGTTTACTCAGAAAAGCCAAGGCCATGGCATGCAAACTGAAGTGAAGTTTGAGAGATGATGGGGTTTGGGCCCCTCATTTCCCAAAGGGGAGAGCTTGCCAAGGTACTGAGTAGAAGTGGTAGGCCTGGCTCCCCTAAGATTACAACCCAACTTTCTATTCTCGCTGTCCAAGAACAGAAGAACCCTCAAAACTATGACTTATCTTTCGTTCTCTTCACTGTCCTCAACATACATATTCCTGAGCAATATGGTCTGTTCCTGAAGTCTACCTTCTCTGGCCCTGCCTAGCAGAACAGCATCTATAATGAACAACAGCTGGTACTGGCAGGAACAGAACTCAACGACTTGAAAGGTCTTAGGAGAGGACAGGAGTGGATGACTCCGTGTACAGAGCAGGAAGGGCCACGTTCCCATGATTTCTCCTCTCTAGGAAACGAGGAGTAAGCTTCCATCCCACAGTGTTGGACACTTCTCTTCTTTTACATCCTGCATAGTTTTCTAGATTTTACACATAATTTAAAAAGTCTTGTTTGAAAAAAAAATATTAGTAAATATTCTAAGCCCTCTTTTCCTCCTACTTGACACTAAACAGATTGGAAAAATTAATAAAATTATCATTTTTAATTAGTGCCCTTGCACCAGCCATTCTTAGACTGGAGCAATTGGCTAAGTGACCATTGAAGATGGTGTTAAAACTTCTGTGTTAACTTCCCATAAGTGCATAAAAAGGCTTCCATCTCATTCTATAAGTTTTATAGCTTTCCAAGGAATAATGAGTCCAAGAATAATAAGTGAATTGCCCACAGTCTTAGAATTGGTAAATGCATTATTGAGAGCCAGGCTGGGGCCCAGCTAACCCCAAAACCCACCCCTTCTCTGCAGGACAGAAGAAAGGAAAGAACCCTCGGGTGTCCATCATAACCCAGAAATTTTAACAGTCTTTCCCCGACAGAGGGAAGCTGAGACTTCGGGCCATGTCTTCTTTAATATTCCTTCCTCATCTCCCAGTGAAAAGGCCAACATCAGCTCTGTGCTTTAGAGAGTGGGCGCCGCAAGGCCTGTGGAAGAAGCGTCACTCACGGCAGGATCCTGTTCTTGGGTGTGTGCAGATGGCTCATGACTGTGCTCCTGAGTCAGAGTGAGTCATGTGGAACACAGGGAAGCTCCAACACAAACATGTCTTCGGGCCTCACCTTCAGCCCTGGCCACAGGTTTATTCACACTGGATTCTAGCTTGGCACCCAAATCCCCCAGATCATTCGTGAGCCAGAGCTCATTCCATCAGCACCCAGACTTGCTCCCCAGATAATTGGCCACGATGTTCCTAACTGAACCAAAGAGAGGAGCATGGATGCAAAGAGGCCACACTGTCAGACCCATGTGCTAAAGGATTTAAAGTGGGACCAAAGAAGTGAGGACAGAAACATTCTAAGGAGGGACTGAAGAGAGGGCTCAGTGCTTAAGACCACTAGCTGCTCTTCCAAAGGACCCAGGTTCAATTCCAAAGGACTCACTTGGCAGCTCACACCTGCTTGTAACTCCAGTTTCAGAGGATCTGACACCTTCACAAAAACATACATACAGGCAAAAGCCCAATGTACGCTAAATAAATAAATAAATAAATAAATAAATAAATAAATAAATCTGAGGGGTGGAACCACGCAAGGTTAGCAGTACTAGAGGAGGTCAAAGGTTCCCAGAGCCAGAATGCTGAGTTTGAAGGCCAGTTCAAATGGTAATCTGGTCTGTCTTTGGCCCGTGTTACCCCTGTCTTAGCTTCCTCATCTAAATCCAGTTTATTTCATAAACAGCTTACTACAGCTAAAATAGCAGTAGGTAAAATGTAGACAGAAGTCACCCCAACTTTTATTTTGCCCTCAGAATAACTTTGAATAAAATTATCTTCACCGTGGCTGCACAAAGTGTGAGGTTTATACCACAACCCACTGCACCAATGTGTCGGAACTGTCTTAGGATGGCTGAGCTTATGAGAGGTTTGCTCTGTATTTGGTACCTAGAGAGAAAACAAGATAGGTAGGAACCAGCATCAGTCATGGTGCAATGTTGACAGGGGTTACAGTCCTTAAACAGGGACATTTTTGTGCAATTCTCTCTTAGAACTATGTCTAGGTATTTTTCTATATCTTTTGAGTTCGTGAGCTTATTTATCTTCTCTGTAAAGTTCAAAATCTAACTTCTAGCACAGGTTACTTACAGTAATAAACTCTGCGAGCTCTAAAATGACAGGTCGAAAGATACAATTTTTTAGAGTTATGAATTAATAGCTCTATATATGTCAAATACTTTGAAAGTGCCAACTTTTTCATATTTATAGATATATTATTGAAATGATAAAAAATGAACTAAGGAGGGAGGAAAGAATGGGGAACCACATATAATGAATCAAGCATACTCAACAAGACATGTACAGACACTTTGGTGAGCATCTCTTTTATTGCATTACATTAATCAAATACTACTAAAGACATCTATCTGAACAAAGTGGCACAATGATATTCTGTAAAGAACACTCTCTTGGAAGGAGTCTGTCCTGACAGCTATATCAACGATATTGTCTTAAGTGATTGCCAGGCCTGCACTTCTCAGAAATTAAGACAATTTATGTACATCCTCAAGCTCTGCTCCCCTTCCACCCCAGCTCTACTGAGCTAGCCTTCAACAAAAATAATAATTTAATTGGAGAAGATGCACAAACCCTTAAAAGGACTCATAAACCTGGGTATAAATGATGCTATGAGCACTTTTTTAAAGCATGACATAATTCCAGTTACTTTCTATAAATTCTCAGAGAATGTTCTGGTTACTTAACAGGTCAATCTGACCCCACCAAGGGCTTTATCTTCTCATCACACAGACCTGGTTGCTGTTCTCTGCTCTGTGGCACTGCCTAGTGAGCTCTTACATGCTTGTTTTTTTGTTGTTCTTGTTGTTTTTTGTTTCGTTTTTTTTGTTGTTGTTGTTTCCTTTCCTTTGAGCCAGGGTTCCTGTGTAGTCCTGAAATTTACTCTGTAGACCAGATTGGTCTTTGGACTCCAATCAGCCTGCCTCTGCCTCCTGGGTTCTGGGATTAAAGGGTGCAACATCTAGCTGCAACTTCACCTTTATAAAAGGTCCAGTTTTCTCAGGCTGACAATGGAGTTCTAAAACTAAAGCTATTTGCTTGCCCCGAAGGAGAAAAATCATCAGCTACTACATAAGCAGGTAATTTGGGGGTTGGTGTAATACACTTAGAATATGCTTTCTAAGATTGCAGTATGTGCGAAGGAAAAAAAAATGAAATGGTTAACACTATGATTTTAAGATTGCTGAGTCCCGTCCGGAATCTGTTCCTCTCTCTGTGGCTCACGCTTTCTGCTCATGGACATTCAGAAGCACCCTTGTTGCTATTGTCTCTCCCATGCTAACCAACACACTCTGTATAAGTATGGCTAATCGCTACTGATTTTCATTGCTGAACAATTACTTATCTGTGCATAGAAGAAAAAGAACCGAGCTTAAGAAAAATAACTTTCATAATTTTGTTCAAGGCTAAGCCATAAATGATCCCAAATTTTACCTTCAGGTTTCACATGGAAAAGCTAGCTTTACATTTTTGTGATTGACCCCGTTTTAGAAAAAAAATAAGAGAACTCTTCGCTTAATTGTGCTAGTATGCTAGATGTCAAAACGTGAAATATTTGATGGTGTTCAAAATGAAAATGAAAAGACAGCTTCCAACTTCTCTTTAAATATTCAGGAAAGACATTAAAGGGTTTAAACTCATGTCAATATTAAATAGAAAATGTGTCTGAATGTTGATTCCGGTGACTAAAATGTGCTTTTCAGTGTCATCTGAATGTTTGAAGATTTGGCAAAGGAACATAGGATCCCGCTCTTAGCAGAAGGAGCTGCCCTTGGAAGGAGTGTCTCGGCGAAGCCTGCAGCAGCTCCTAGCCTAGCCTTCTGGGAGCCTGTGCTTTGCTGGCCTGAAAGAAGCCTGAGTTAGCAGGTTCGCTTCACAGTGTCTTCCTCACAGCTCAGGCTTAGAGGCTATAGAGCAGGCCTTTGGAAGAACTCCTCAATGCTGCCCCATGAATCTTTTCAGCAGTGAAACAAAACTCATAAGCAAACAGACCTGATGGGCTAAATCCCCTGGAAGACCCACTTCTAAGCACTGGGATGTAATAGTCATGAGAAACTTTTTAAAAACAAGCGGCATTCACTCTATGTGTAAGTCCGCTTCTGTTTGCCCCTGTAATATACTATTGGGATTTGAAAAAAATAAATAAATAAAGGTAACAGAAGAGAGGGGGAAATCTAATTGAAAGCAGAATATGACCTATTAGCCTGTACGCTGCAAACAGGCCACTAGTTTGTTTTACTCAGACAAAGGGTTAAGTTTTTAAACTTTTCTCAGGATATGGGTATATTTATATAAAATTTAAGATTCAGCAACTCCAACTAAAGCTCTGACAATCTGGCCACTCTGTATTTATATATGACAACTAGCTGGAGAAGAATACATGTCCCTCAGTTTAAGAAGCCACATCTGCCCAGCCCTTACTCCCTGTCTTACCCTAAGTATTCAACTATGATTCCAACTTGGCACAGAGATGTGTGTGTGTGTGTGTGTGCGCGCGCGCGCGCGTGCACGCGCGCACTTGCACGCGCGTGCATGTATACGTGAATGCATGTGTGTGTTCATACTGGCTTAAAATGGTTACAGAATTAGACAGCTGGTCCAACCTCTATTTTGTACAAGGTCCTTGCCCAATTTTTCTTGCTTCAACATCAACAGCTCTCCATGAAGTTGGGGGGAAAAACTCATGAAAGAAAACGAAGTAGGTCGTAACAGGGAAGTGAAATCTGGCTTTGAGTAATTCGTGGTTCTTTTCAAACAAGCTGAACCGCCGTTCTCTCTCAATCCCAATTTTCTAACGTACAGGCTAAATCTGAGAAGATTGGTTGGCTTCCAAAACAGCTTAGAATGTCTCAACAGGCACCATCTCTCCCAGTCGGAGCAGCAGGCAGGTAAAGGAACCTGCCAATTCTCTGTGCCTCTTTGGAGCCCCTCAAAGAGAGTCTGGGGGTGAAGTACGAAACAAATAGGGAGATAGTCTACGCGGAAAGAGACCCCTGGGCCGTGTCCCTCCCCTGTACTCTTTTTGCATCCGTACAGCCCCCTATGACTTCCCACTCATCCTGAGTTTTGAAAGAGAGCAAACGCTCAGAAACAATTGGCAGGTGCTTTCTAGTTATTACCTGCCTGCCATGCTAATTACAAGTCATTACCTGCCAGCAGCACGCAGCTTTGTACAGTTTGGGAGGCATAGGGAGGGTGTACTTAAGCGGAAAGATCGTTTTTCTCAGCCTAAAGAATGCCAGCGTTTGGCAGCCCTATGCGAACCTGTGCGGCGCGGTGTAATACGGAGCACACACTCTGTAAGACTCAACCTTGAAGTCGTACACACATGCATCTCGTACGGAAGCGACGAGAGGGAAGTCTGTGGGTTTCTATCATTCATTACCATGTGCCCCGAATTTCATATTATTTAATGGGGGGAAGCCCAAATCACACTTTTCAGGCTTTCCTGCAGAATATGTACTAAACACCGAATATACACAGCATCGTGGTATCAGAAGTACATTTTAAAAGCCGGGCGGTGGTGGCGCACGCCTTTAATCCCAGCACTCCCGAGACAGAGGCAGGCGGATCTCTGTGAGTTCGAGGCCAGCCTGGTCTACAAGAGCTAGTTCCAGGACAGGCTCGAAAAACTAAAAAAAAAAAAAAAAAAAAAAAAGTACATTTTTCAATAAGCATATTTTGGATCGCTGTATACTTTTAAAGTTTTATAAGATATTATAATCTTAATTTCCACACGCAGAATGGGTATTGCTAATGCATGTAAATTATACATGTCCCTGTTACACAGACGTCTATCAAAACTGTCATTTGTACTCCATATTATATACAAACTGTGACTCGATGGTTAATTAAAATTTTTAATGCTTTTGAGCTACTTTTTAAATTACTAAGAGCCTAGTTCTGCTGCTTCCACTTTTAAGTTTAATTTTGTTTTACTGTTACTCAATCTCGACACACACACACACACACAGACACACACAGAACATCCCATTTAATATCATGTAATTGACTTAGCTACATTTCCCCTTGTTTTACAGGCAAGGAATAAGAGGCATAACAGGTATGATATGCATTAAATTCTGCCTGAACTTTGAGGATAATTCACAGGATTTTCCAAAATGACACTTCCTTTTTGTTCAGCAGCCTGACCATGAAGACTGGACACAGCAATTATACCAAGTTATGCTTTGACACTGTTGCCACAGGCAAATGGCCAAAGAGCATCCGCAGTCAAAATATCTAAGCGACTTAACAAGCTCCCTTTACTCGCCGAAGAGCGGCAGAAGAGAGGAATTCAACCCTTGAGAAATGTTCTAACATGAAGGAGACAAAAGACCGTTGCTGTTTGTTAATGAAAATGGTGTCAGTGTCTTGAGCTGATCAAGGTGTGGAATCTGGGGCCTGACAGACATTCAGACCTATGTTTGACACAAAACCTTTCTCCAGTTTAGGCCTGCTTGGATACCAGCTAACGAATGACCCATCCGCAAGCCCTTTCCTTAGAACCACACCTTGCTTTACGACTTGGTCAGGCCAGGTCGCCCTCCCAGTCACCTCTCCCACCACTCGCAAGACTAAATGGAAACGCCTCTTGTTTCCACCCCATTTTTTTTTAAAAAAAATACCCCCACAGTTACCTCGCAAAAGGCATCGAAACTAATTAAGTATACTCCAAAAAAACTATTACAAATCATTTGCTTCAGCCAAAGATATCAGATTTAATTAGGTGATCAGTGTTGATGGGGTACAGAAACAAAAGCCATTGCTCCTTGAAAAGGTTCAGGTCCCATAAAGGCCCAGTCTTCTCACTGTGACACAAATAATAATTGGGCATTTCTAGAAAAAAAAAGACAGGCATGAAAAGAGGCTTCTGTGTTAGAGTCAAACCTTCTAGCTATGCTTCATTTTCTCTTTTTGCCAGGTGATTTAAAAACAAAACCGACAGCATACACAAAGAAATAGCTATAGCCTATATTGATGCCACCATGACACCGACAACACCTGGCCTTCGAAGCGTGATTTTTGCAGGTGATTAATCAAAATCCATTTACCAATCATCTTCAAAGGTTATCATCAAACTTGATTAGTATCACGATGAAAATTTTACATTCCCCCAGTGTCCATCAACTAATAGATTTTCCTTAGCACACAAAGCAAACAATTCAAGTTAAAATTTAATGCAATGAAAGCCTTACTCATAAGGAAAGTATTCCTTAAAAGCCGTTAATTCTCCACGGCCCTACACCCAGTCCTTCATTGTGGTCTGCAGTCAGCCCTGCTCTGATCATTCACTGAAGGTTACTTTTCATATAGCGACTGCATGATACAGAGTGGGGAAATTATTTTTACAATTCCTTACCATGAAGCAGCTGTCAATCCCTGATAGATATGTTAAACATAAAAGTAGGTGGTATTCTTAAAGACAGATGATTTATTTTAAATATATGTGTGCATATATGCATGTATATGTATGTATGCATGCATGCATGTATGTATGTATGTATGTGATAAGGAATTGACAACATGTCATTCTCTTATTTTTTTACCATTGCTTCATGATGGTCAGCCTTCTGGCAGCAAAATGTTATCATCTTAACTCCTATATTGTATTTACATAAACATATAAGTTCACACATTATTAAAGTAAACAAGTACCAATTATCACATGCATGTTACACAGTGGACTTTCCTTATACAGCCTGGTATTCTAACATGAAACAGCTCTGAATAATGGCTCTTTATATGCTATTGTTAAACAATTTTCCTGGAACTTTTATCCAACAAATGCACATAATTTTACATGAGACATTGCCTTAAAGCAAGTCTGAAACAGGCGTACAAGTTACCAAAAAGGCCAATGTAGTATTTTCTGAGTTTAAGTACACCTCAAAATTCCTTTCCTTGCCTCGTAAAATGTAGAAAGGAAAATTATTTTCGATGCTGGCATTTAAATGGTATCATTCCCCTGTGGAAAGAGTTACTGAGACATTTGTTAGAAGTCAACAAAAATAATTTGGACATATTTTGAACTTATTTTATCTGACTCCTCGACATTTAATTTGGTGTGAAAAACAGCAACGGTAGAAAACAGATGTTAAGGGGCCAAGTATACAACGGAGGTCAAGACAAGCATAAAACACGGCTTCCATTTCTAAGAGGAAAAGCCCAGGATTCCTCCAGCAACAGGTTCTAGGGGAAAAAGCTGCTCTTTTATTGTTCTGCTCGTGATATCTGTAGACTACACAATGCAATACTGTCTGCCATGGAGCAAAACCTCTCAGCACTAGTAATTTAAGACTTTCTTCTCTGTAATACACTGAGCCATCATAACCTGTCTTTTCCCATTTAGTTTAACCTACAACCACCACATACTGATTTGGCTGTGTGTGGCTTTTTCTATTGCCATTTATTACTCTGCTCGACTCCTGAAATTCTGTTTGCAATTTAAGGCCACAAATTAGAAGCGTAAGTCATCTGTTTCCTATAATCCCCCTGTCAGGACGCGAATCGCATTTGGAGCTCAGCACTGAGCCTGGGCCTGGGCCCGCGCAGGCGTTCTGATTGGCTGGCCTCTCTACAAGCAGCAGAATAAATAAAATGCCCTGGAAAAATAGAGCTTTAAAAAAAAAAAAAAAAGATGAAAGGAAAGAAAGTGGGTTTCAAACAATTTCTTCTCCCTTTCATAATTATTAAATCAATTGTTAAAATAGTCGGTTTTTTTTTTCCTTTTCAATAATCAGTCGAGCTGAATACACCTTCTTTAAGGACAAACAGTGTGTCTAGGGAGCCAAGTGGGAGCAGAGCTGTCCCGCTTCCAGCAGCCCCGTGTGTTCTCTGCGTGGGGAATAGCTTTAAATCCTGCCATGGTTCCTACAAAACACACTTCGCTGTGTTGCATGTGTTCTAATTAGGGCGGTATCTTTAAATAGTGTTAGGGATCTTCTGCTAGGCTAAAAAATCTAGGAAATCCTAATCTACTCCTCGAACCAGACTTTTCCTTTTAATACCTTTTGTCAAGGTTCAATCAGTACCTTGGATTTATTAGAAAGATTTTTAAAAGTTAAGTATTGAATCAGTTTTTAATTATTCTTTAAAGCATATAAGAACTTCCGAATTTGTGAACTCTCACCTTTTTTATTCTCTTTCTTTCTTTCTTTCTTTCTTTCTTTCTTTCTTTCTTTCTTTCTTTTTCTGATTTCCTTGGCTCATTTAAATGGGCCTCCTTGTTGCGCTGTTGAGTCTTTGGCATCTTTCAGCATTTCATATTTTTAAACATTTTGCTCTTTTCTGCCACTCTTTAAGTGTTCAACAGATCATATTCCACCTTAAAAACAACAAGTATAAACTGAGGAAATGGAAAGTAGTCACATCTGAAAACATATCCTAAGTGTCAAGCGCCACTGTGAATCGCCTTCAGACTGTCGCAAAATCATTATAGTTGCAAGAAAATCCAACAGACGCGCGTTAATAAACATACTTGTGCTAGCTACACCTGAACAAAAATGTCGGGGGAAAAAAGAGGATCGATATTTACTGAATTTGTATCTGAACAGCACAGTTTGTATTTCAAAAGGCCATAAAGTTCAATGGGGAAAAATTATATGTACATTACAAGCTAAATTTCAGCCAAAACTAAAAATAGATACAATAATAATAATAATTTTAGAGAAAAAGCATTTCTAAGAACAACAAAAGAATCTAATATTAAATCATTCGAGAGGTAGGTAATAATTTGCAACACCACTTCTGGAAATGTTTTACACTTCTGTAATTTAAATTCCTTTTCTATTATTTACATCAGTTTTTGCAGCCTGTGAGTCCACAGTTTGGCCTCCTGATCTCTTGTAATTTTAAAAGAAACAAAGGAGGAAAACTCCCCAAGATGTTAAGGTTTCAAAGACACACACACACACACACACACACACAGCTACTGTACGTGCACACTCATTATTTTTTTTTTCAATTCCTTTCAACTATACTTTCTGTGTTACAGATTTATTTAATAAACAAATGCATCTTCTGGGCCCATAATACACAAATGCATGCTACTGTTAATTCATTTACAGAATGTGCCATGATGGCCCCTGAGCAAAAGAGCAATCTTGTTATAATGAATGTGTACTATTCTTAATAAACACACTGTAGCAACGACCTGCAGTGCACACAAAAGCACACCCAAACCATTTGGTTTGTTCCCAGAGCTCGGACACCAGCACCACTATTAAATAGCTGTGTGCTGGGAGAGCAATCCAGTATTGGCATGCAAATGAACACCCGAAGAGGCCAGATGCTGTGCTTTAGAAAGGAGTGCTTCTGCTCAAATTTGGGGGTGGGGGAGAGCCTGTGAATGTTGCAAGCATGGGGCAGTCTTACGAATGTGAACCCTTATATTTCTGACAGTGGAGATGAGCCTAGACAGGGTGAACACTTTGTGTAAACATGTGAGCTTTGAAGTGTTCCATCTTGTCATGGCCCAGTGGACTGCTTACCATGGTTTGGCTTGGGTTTAATTTCTTATGGGTTTTCTTCTTGTTCTTCATTTCTAGTGCAGAAAGATAGCCCTTACTTTGAAAACCTGAGAGGTTTTTATCTCTGCTTTTTAAATGTAAGCAATCGTTGTTCTTAGAAAGTAAATGTCTTTCGAATACGTTATTGAATAATTAGAAAAGAATGAGGATTTTTTTCCCCCAAGGAAGCTCCTAGCACGTGATTCCCATTTGTTTGGAAACCTTCCTAAATTTCATAATTTGTGATGGGTGTGAGACCCACAAGTGCCGTCTTTATCTCGCCTTGAGGATGAAGTAGGGAGGGAAGCTAAAACTGACTCAGGAGACAGCAACTGCTTTGCAACCATTTTAGTAGGCCCGCACCCCTACTAAATTCAGAACACGATTTTTCTTCTTGGCTCATTTTTCATTCTCTCCTTCTCCAGGTTCAGGGAGCCCTGTGTTTATTTGATTTCTTCAAGATGGTTGAGGAAGATAAGGCTTAGTAGCGTGGGTGTGCGCCCTAAGAAATGGACTAAAGAAAAGTAAGCAAGAGCACCCACACAGGGGAGAATTCACAAGTGGATGCAATAAGAGTCCTGGGACACAAATAAGTAAGTGTGAAATGCCCCGTCCTAGTGAGGACACTTGGGAACAAAAACTTTTTTTTTTTTTTTTTTTTTTTTTTTTTTTTTTTTTGAGACACAATCTCACTATATACCTCTGGTTGTCCTGGGACTAACTATGTTGTCTAGGCTGGCCTTGAACTCACAGCGGTCTGCCTGCCTCTGCCTCTGCCTCTGCCTCCTAAAGGGCTGGGATTAAGGATGTGGGCCACGACACCCAGATAGGACAGGAACTTCCTAGAGAAAGTTATAAATTCTTTGTGTAATAATGGTCTCTCCCATACAGATTCTTTTTATAACTAATTTCTGAGTAATTGTTTATAGACAGATACCCACTACCACAGAAAGTTACACGTTATTGAAAATAAAATAGATGCATAGTAGTGGCAAATGTACACAACAGGTCTATTGATGGTAAATTATTAATCATTCAGTCGCACAGTCAATACACTTTTATGCAGAAATACAGGCTTCAATAGAAATAGAAGAGGAATAAAATTAAAATGTTCAGTGGAATTGTTTCTTGTGTCTTTTTCATTCTTTTATTTTTTTGGTAAGACTCTATTTAGCTGAGGCTAACTGACTAGAGCTGCTGACTTCACTTTTATTTCATAGATGATCATAGCATCATTGCTAAATTTCTAAAGAGCCCGTTCTTCCATTCAATCAGTATATAGAATTAACCTAATCATTTACAAATTGTTGAACAGTTATTGGTTTTATAGGTGAATGGTGGCAAATGCAGACATTTATTCCCTCAAGTTCTGGATAAGGCCACACAGCAGACAGCAGGGGTTAGGACTCTGACGTCTTCAGAAGGTGGGAGCCCAAGCAGGGGAGCACACATGCAGCTGTAAAATTGCAACAGGTAGTGTGGAACTCGGTACCAGACACCCTATCATTATGCACTTTATAATTTTATCTGGATGCCTGCAATCCCAAGACTTGAGAAATTGAGACAGGAGGATTGAGAGTTCCAGGCCAGCCTGCACTTCATGGCAGGACCCTGCTGCTAAAGACACTAATTATTGTATCATAAAGAAAAGTCCTTCTTATGAGAATTAATGGAACAAATTGATCTCAGAACCCAGACCAGGAATCACAGAGTTTCTTCCATTTCACTGAGATATTCTAAAAATGTTTTCCACACTATTAGAGGTAACTGATCTTTCTTTTAGGTGGCTGCTTGCAGGTTTAAATTAAATTAATATATATATTAACCACATTAATGTATTTTTAGACAGTAAACTTAACCCAGCTTAATCTTGTTTTTTTTTCATTTTATTTCCCTTTGATATTTCCATTTATTATTTTGTCAATGTATTATTGAAAATAGTATTAAAGGACCAATTCAAGAGAAACTATAAATGAATTTCAAAATTAATTAAAGTAAATGCAAATTAAGTTGATTTTCCCATAAAACAAAACTAATTTAAAAGATAGAACGTGCTGTGAGAAAGACTACATTTAAAATACACACTTACCCATTTTCAAGTAAGATAAATTACCAGAGAATAACGAGGCAGTGACACCGAACACGTACAAAGTTAAGTTAAACTCATGTGACTCTGCAGCCTAAGGGGAAACTTTGAAGCTATGGCATTTCTGAAGATTTCCTTATGTCCTAACGTGTACGACAACAAGAAAACCAAAGGATTAACATCAACGCTTGCTAAAGGTATCTGGAGGCTGTCAAAAGCAGAGTAAAATAGATGCTATTTGTTCAACGTCCAGATTTAATAGCAACTGAAAGAGAACAGTGCAAGACAGAAAGAAAGGAAGCAACGGCCCAAAAAGCTGCTGCTGGGGAAGGCGCCCCATTTTCAACTGCCTCTTTGTACAAAAGTCCACTACAGTGGGTCACCAATGAGGGATCAGAGATAAGAGTCCTAACACATAGCAGAAAGCAGTTCTGAGACTGCTGTTTTTGTTTGTTGTTTGAGACAGGGTTTCTCTACCTAGGGTAGCTGTTCTGGAATTTGCTCTGTAGACCAGGCTGGCCTCAAACTCACACAGAGATCTGCCTGCCTCTGCCTCGCAAATGCCGGGATTAAAGGCGTGTGTCACCAATGCCCCACTACAGAACTGCTTTTTCTTAAATCCAACTTCAAATCCCTCACATGGTTTATTTTTAACTTAAAAATCACTGACGCCTTTTAAATTAAAACTGGATGCATAACCAGGTTTACAATGTGTAGTTCCACGAGTAGAACGGGATGATTTCGATTTCTGCTGGATCTCTGCGGCCCCAATTCCACACCAAGACTTCTCCCATCTTACAAGCTTGCAAAGCCATCAAACCCAGATCTTTGATAAGCAGAGCATATTTGGCGTATTAGTTCTCAAAGTGAGCCGCTGGAACTCAGCAAGAGGAAAGTCTTTATCCAGAAGAATGTACCAAGTCTACCGCACAGCCAGAGCCGTAAAGTACCAGCCATGAAATCACATCACAGTTAACAATGTGGCGATATTATCAGAGCCAGAGGCTCGTCACCCAGACATTCTTCTCAAGACACAGAGGCTTTCCTGTAGCCATCTCCAGATAACAGTTTCTGAAGCCAGTCACCGAAAGACGTGAGACAAACTTAGTGTTCTGTGGGGGGACAACCAGAAATCCGGTCCCAGAGTTCCACGTTGCAGGCTGTATCCACGTGCCTTACCTTAGCCGTACGATCAAAGCTCCTAACCTACTCACACACTAACTGAGCCAAGTTTCCACATGGCTGGGAGCAGCATTCACATCATCGTTTCCCCAAAACCTGTCCATCAAGCTGC
Source organism: Chionomys nivalis (assembly GCF_950005125.1). Classification (NCBI taxonomy): domain Eukaryota; kingdom Metazoa; phylum Chordata; class Mammalia; order Rodentia; family Cricetidae; genus Chionomys; species Chionomys nivalis. Next base: position 32,781,436 of record NC_080107.1, read on the forward strand.
GCTGCACTTTGATTCTCAGGCTTTTCAAAGGTACGTGTGAATTCATTATGCCTTACTGTCTTTCGTGAAGGATGACAAACGACAGCAACAAAACCGCGCCGTCCCTCGATGTTATTTCTGGCTGCGCAGTGACACGCACCACAGCCCCAGCCAAGTCCCTCGCCCTCTCTCCAGCCAAGGTCCTTCAGGGGGTAAACTGGGGGTTGTCAAGTCTCACCAGATCATATTCGGGAAAGGCTGAAGCCTGTGCTGGAAGGTTTCTGTAAACGTGGGAAAGAATTATCTTTACTGTTGTTGTTGTTTATGACTAATACAGCTGCAGAACTTGAGGATTTAAGCTCTCCCTGTGGATTTGGCTGTGGCCTCCAGAACCTGAGATTTCATTTGAAAAGAATTAAATTTCCAGTCTGCTTTCCAGGGGTGACTGTGAGAACGTGCGCTGACAGACTGTTGTCTTCAGAGGCAATATCCAGACACACTAAGACAATGCCACAGCCTGAGCAGGGGTGACCCTTCCCCATTCATCTTAATGGAGTGTTAAACTTGAAGCCTAATTAGGTCCACTTAAACGCCAGCATTATTAGACTTTTCTCTACTTATCTTCATACCAGAAACAATCAACTAATGGACTCATTTAATCTATGTGCATGCAAGGGTCCCCTCCAGACACCCTGTCACTTTGATAGCCTGCACTGCAGTCATAAAAGCACAAGTTTTAGACTTTGGTTGTTTTTAATTATCCACACAATTACACTACTTTCTGTTACCTTGAAAACTTAGAGGCAAGACTGTACACAGACATACAGGAGGTTTTTTAAGGCCTGCAGACTGACCATCCTCCCATAATGAGAAAGTGATATCAAAGTTGCTGCCAGAATAACACACACAGATGTGTTCAAAGAAAGATCCCCCTCCTGTCCCTTGACAATTTCTAGTTGACCCTGTGCATGCAGGCCCAGCTTCCCACAGACTCTTTCTGAATTTATCATTGTTATCTGGACTCTGTTTTAACTTTTAATTCCTACACTAAACCTTGAACAAAACAAAAATTAGAAATGTATAAATTTACACTTGACTATTTTATACTTACCCTTACATTAAGGGTCCAGTTCTGGGCCCTTAACGCAAAGTTCTTGAGCGCCTTATAAAATATCTCGTAAAAGTGCATTTATTTACTCTGGATTAGAAGGGGATTAGTCTGTTTTCCCTACATGGTCTCTGTGCCAACATGGTGTATGAGAAAATTTTTGAAAGTTTACCATGCAAACTTGTGGGTAAATATTACTAATTCTCTTCAAGGTGGGAAAATCTATTATTCCACAACTCGTAAACCGATCTTTAGCTGCACCCACGTCTCAGGCAAGGACTTAGAGGGATATTTTCCTATGGTGCCTGTTACAAATATTCCTAGTGCTCCCTTAGTGTCCTGGCCCTTCTTAGACGTTCAGAACTTTCTGCAGTGGGGGGGGGGGGGATTTTTGTCCTAAGGATTGGGGCAAACAGTCTTCTGAGAAAGAAGTATTTAAAAGCCGATCCATAATCTTCTCGGTGGACAAACTCTAAATCCCTGATTCTGAGGGAAAGTGTAGTAGAGAGGAGAGGCAGAGAATGTTGGTTTCCCACAGAGAGAGCCCTAGACCAGCAAGGCTGTATAACCCAAAATGAACTGTGGGTTAGTCACTGAGATTTGGGGTGTTATTGCTAAAATATTTCTTTGCCTATATAGTCTAATAAAATATCTTAATTTGCTTGCAACCAAATTTATTAGATGACACTCATATATTAATTGTCACCACTGCCTTCTTTTATCTTCAAATACAGGAGAGCAAGCAAACGAAGATGTGGTAGCCTGATGTCACTCCTCATCACTGATTCCTTGAGTCTCCCCATTGTTCTCTGGGAATAAACTGGGTAACATCACCACAGGCCGCTTTTTTCTACCAATAGACATAGTTGGAGGGTAGTTGCTGTCCTCGAAGCTCAGGATACTTTCCAGACAAGAATTTACATTTAAAGTCAATCCAGAGTCAAAATTTAGTTTTGAGTCATTCAAGCAAGCAGATGCCATTTCTTGGTTCAAGACAAGGACAACCCAGAGTCACTAAGAACGGGAAAGCAAAAACAGTTGCAAAAGAATATTTCCAAGGGGGACTATACAAATGGAAATATCGGTTATAGATGATGTGAACTAAGCAGTCATTCTGAGCCTTTCTTTAAATTGATATTTGCAAGTATTCTTTTTATTTTTTTCTCCACTGCTGGGATCAAACCCTGAGTCATACTCTCAGCCTGCAAGCCTTCCAACTTTAACAGTTGCTCTGACAACTTTAAAAGGCAAAGAACTAATTTTTGCTTTAACAAAGACGTTTTATTGTGTTTACACTAAACCGGTCACATGGTCCTAAACGCTTTCTGAAGTAGGAGCTTGTTCCTTCTTTCAAGACTGAATTATGCAAATTGGCAAGATGATCCCTAGATGCTGATGAGCTCCAGCAGAGATTGAGAAGAAAAAGTGGACGTTAGGGATCCTTGGAGAAATGAGGCAAAGTGTAAAATGGACACAAAAGAGGAACAGTGGCTGAGGTAGAAGAACAGGCCACATGGTGAGGGAACCTGGTGAGCACACCAACAGAAAGGATCCCTTTGGCCTGTGCAGAGACTGCAAGCCTTGTGCATTGAAAGGCGTGTCCATAAGCAAGTCATCTGGTACCAGGAAAGCTATTCTCCAGTTTGGCACTTCCGTGACCTTTATTCCACAGGCCAGTCTTTCTGAGAACAAGGGTGGGAGAGGAAATATCTCTCCTGGGAGCTCGTCTGAGGCCTAAAGGCTAAATAAGGGACATGCACGCAATGTCCTTATCATGGTAACTATGCAGAGTAACTTTTAACTCGTGTTTAAGTGTTTACTCTAAATCATCAATATACAGCAAACAGTAATAATAACAGCCTTATGGATGTACCCCTCAACAATTGTATTCCTCTGAATGAGAGCAGAAATACGAACCTGGCATTGCTTCGTAGGCCTTTGTTCCTAAATGGCTCTCATGGCATGAAGATTTATATATACATGAGTGATACAGCAATGTCTAAGATAACTTCCACCCTGGAGCCTTGGATCTAAACTCAGGACAAGTATATTGGCTGTATGACTACAGTAAGAAGCCCTTGTATTTCAGCTGGCAAAGTATCACTCACAGTTTGGGGAGCATCGTTTTTATTTTTCCTTCTTTCTCTACGAAAAGCACCACTGTTTTGTGACAAGTGTGGCATTGTGATTGACAAATCTTGATTCAGATTCTTGCTTGACCACTTGCTAATTCCGATGTTAAAAGAAGCCCTGGACCTCTTAACGTTCATGTGCCATCATAAAAAAATAAGTTGATTCAGCCTCACAGAAGTGAGTAGAGATTAATTTTAAAAAATGGAATGAACCAACAACTTTAAGTTTCCTCTCAATTCTCAATTCCCCCTGATCTAATTTGAGTGATGAGAACATCATAGTTATTTGCGTGGATCTCTCAACAGGTTCTGTGCTTCTTGAAAGAAAGAGGTAGAGTCTTTCATGCATGATTCTACATTGATCACTTTCAAAGATTTTACTATGCAACACATTCATGAGTTGCTGATGTATGCAAGAAGAAGAGAGGGGCCAGTTCATTCATGATTATTGAAGTATGCAGTTTGACTGGATCACTTATAAAACTCACATGCGGAGATCAGCTGGTTCCAAAGGGTCACAAACTATAGTCCTCCTGCCTACAATCTGCATCCTCTGGGGTACATCATTTGTTGGAAATGAAAGCTCTCAGGCCTACGGTGGCCTGAGCAGCAATTCTGGAGAAAGACTAGGAACCTGAGCTTCAAGGCTCCCCAGGTGACTCTGAGGCACTATAATCCTGAGAACCCCTGACTTAGACCATTCACATCTACCATGATACTGACACTCAGCAAAGTGGAAGACCTCAGGAATACTTAGTCTAATGCCCAAAGCATCACTAGACTCGCTTAAGTTGGGCACAAGTTAGTTTTCCATGTGTACTCAAATACTTTGATGAGCGTGGGGAAAGGACATGGTGTAACACGTCACTTGGCTTCCTTTTGTTTCTTATTCACTCTCATGCTCCCTCTCAAATCTAGCAAAGATCACCAATACCATCTCCTGGGTGTTGATGTTTTGGAAAAGAATTAACACATGAGTTATATTAGCCATGCTAGGTAGCGTCATACACAGCACCCATTCAATTGCTAGGAGAAATTCCAAGTGTACAGTCATAGCCAAACCAACTATGAGGTGTCTTTAACCCAACTGTCCAGTGAACCAAATCTCAGCAGCCTCAGCTTGTGTTCAACTCAGGTAGATGATATTCTTAGCTATACACCCATGCGGTCCATATGCTTTCAGTTGTGATCCTAGAAACACTTTCATATCATCTGCAGCTAGTTTCAAAATGAGCACCTATTTAAGTGAGTGGTGAACAAATTAATGAAGATCAAATCAGCAAGCATAAATACCAGTTTTGTGCTGCCTGATAAAATACAAATAATTTCTGGAGACTCAATCTTTTATCTTTAAATGTAGATAAAAACACACTGCAAGTTGCTTTGAGGGGCGGCTGTATGTAATCGGGCCTTCTTCTGTGAGCCATCTATCATATTTGCTGGTTTCTAGTAAGCTTTTCACGAAAGAAAGCCTTTGCACTATGATTAGAATCAAAACCTGAGGGATTCATAGGTTCGGATGAAGAGCATGCAATGGACATTCCAGGAAATGGGAATAACCCACTTCGTCATCTCTCTGGCTTTTATTTGGAGATTGTGCATCTGAGAGAAACACTGCAGGGAGAATAAGAACCCTGCTGCACAGCTGTTACTTAGCGTCTTCTAACATATTCTGGGACACACTTTATTCTTACATGAATTTTTATTCTTATGGTTCAGATATTATGCTCTCTGTGTTGCAAAAGTTAAATTTATGAAAACAGTAAACCTGTCCCTCAGAGTCAATATTAACGGAAGGACCTATGATGGTAAAGTACTGCCCCAATAGTAATTCAATCTTGCAGGTATAGCTAACTTGGTTACCAAAGCACCTGCATATACATACAATACATTTTAATGTTAATAATCACTATTAACTTACATACAAAGATTATTCTTTTTGTTCAAGATACTAATATCAATGAGTTGAAGGCATTAAGTAACTTAACATCATAGCCATGGAAGCAGAATGGAATTCAAACATTTTCTCAATTAACTACAGGTTTTAGAAATTTTAGAAAGTGTTAGAATAAGCCTTCGTTCATTAACTTTTGTTTAGAGTTGTCCTTCCTATCTTTGCTCTCTCCTCGTTGTATATCCCTTTTGATCCAGAACAATAAATGACTCATTTAAAATTGGTCACACTGTGTGATATGTGAAACCACTCTCGAAAGGTCCAGGATTATCCCACATTTTTTTAAAAACTTGTTTTAATTATGCTGATATAAAATGTTGGAGGCTAGCAACAGATGAGGACTGGGAAAGGATGTTTGTTAAATAAAGAAGCAATAGGGCTGGAGAGATGGCTCGGGGATTAACAGTACTGGCTGCTCTTCCAGAGGTCCTGAGTTCAGTTCCCAGCAATCGCATGGTGGCTCACAGCTGTCGATAGTGGGAACTGATGTCCACTTCTGGCGTGTAGGCATACATGCGGATAGAACACTCAGACACATAAAATAAATAAATAAACCTTTAAAAGAAATAAAAACTAAAAATAAAGAAGCAATGTATATTGGTTTCCCTTTGCATTGCAGACGCAGGTAATACCATCTCATTGCTTACCCAGTTTGAAAACAGGACTTAATGGAATTATATTGTCCAGCCATTGTACCCAAACACCTTTCCTGAAATCCTTTCTCCCCATCAGACTCCTCCCCCAACACACTGGCAACCCAGAAAGCAAAACCTTCGCATCCAGGATCAAATGCCCTCAGTCCTTCAGAGCATGATACCGAGAGGAGGGAAAAAAAATTACTGAAGGAGGAAACACTCTTTACAACTGTTCAGCTACAGTGATTGTGGATGAAGAACGTGAATGCACACAGGTCGCTAGTACAATAAAGAAGGACACCAGCCCAGCTGATTTGCTTAGTAGTCCAAAGCTTGTGGCCAAGTGGAGAGCGCTAGGAGTCAAGCTCCCTGGACTCTTGAAGTTGAGTAGCCAGTTGTGGTGATATTTCATTTGTATTTTAATAAATAAAGTTTGCCTGGAGATCAGAATGCTAAACAGCCACACTAGTTAGCCCTAGAGGCTGGGCCATGGTGGTGCATGCCTTGGGTCACAGCTCTAGAGAGAATTATAAGGCAGGATGAGACAGGAACCTGCTCTCTTTAAGTCTGAAGACTTCATAGAGGTAAGAACAGCTCTCTAGTGACTTGGCCTCTTTGCTTTTCTGATCTTCGGGTTGAGCACCAAGATCTGTCTCTGAGTTTTTATGCTCCAGACACTAGGACTTTTCTTTCTACCCCGAGTGACACTGTCCATGTGTCCTGGTTTTTATGGGGAGAATGTGAGATACCTTTCACTAAGTAAGGTTGCTGTATAAAACAGTTATACGGTCCTAGACTTCTCAAGAACCCGATTTAAATGTAAACCACCAAGCGTAGTCTCTCCCTCCCACATGTTTCTTCTAATAGTTCTCAGATCACAAGCATCTTTGTGAGGTAGTTTTTGTTTAGTTTGATCTAGAAACAGAAGTCATGGTCTTGCTCAAGTTAGGCAAATAATCTACCAGTGAGCTATGTCCTCAGTTCCATCTTCCTCAGACATTTTAAATCCAAGTCACAGTCTGTAAGATCAATACACCAGTCGACCAAATATGCCTGAACTAACTCCCAGAAGCAGACACCCTGGAAAACCTTTGTCCCAGGTGCCCCCTGAGCTCCTTGCCTCCTTCAAATTTGTGTTTCTGAAAACATATGCAGAAGCGTGACACACAACTCATGCCCCACCTCTATCTCCTTTTCCGCTGTGACACTGATTACCTCCAAGTGTATTGTGAAACGTATTAATTTTGTGTACTGTTGTCTTGCCCCAACAATTTGTAGGTTCTTTTTCTCACTGATATGCTCAGGATGAGGCCCAGCATCCACTTGGGACTTGAAAAAAACATTTGAAGAAGCAATGACTGAATCCTCAGGTCAGGTCACATGTGTCATCCGTGCCCTGGACCACAGGCACATTATGTCCAGTAAACACACACTGGCTAAAGAAGTATTTGTAGAAATTCATCAAAAAAATACACCTCATATGAAGAACCAAGTTGCTGTGCAAATAATACGATCCATCCATGTTGTCATTCTGGTGGCCTCTGACATTTGGAATGAGAGCAGAAACACGAATGGCTCTTCTGCTCTGAACGTTATCCATTTTTAAATTCCTGTAGTTCCAAAAGCCAACAGTGTAATTCTCTTCTTAATCCTTTCTGTGTTCTGCTAACCCTTACAATTCATTCTGGAATAAAACAGCTATTTGATTCAAGATATGCCACAGCAAGCTATGTTAGTTGTGCATATGTGTGTTAAACATGGTGAAAATTGGCAAGAATTTGTTCATTTGAACTTTTTGGTATTAGCAGGTCAAAATATTTTATGTATGTGTGTGTTATAAAATAAATGCTCTATTCGGTGGGATAGTAAGCTACTTTTGCTATCATTTGTGACATTCTACTCAGGGAAACAACATGTACGTGTATGCAAAGCAGTCCTGTGTGCTGACTTTCCCATCAGCCTGTGGTTCAAAACCTCCCTTCATCTTTCAGAGTTTGCTCAGCGTGGGACCCAGGCAAGGACAGCAGGCCCTCCATCCATTCCCTTAGAGAAGTCAAAACTTTTAAAACTTGCGTTAAGTGCAGATAAATTGCTACAAGTTTTCAGAAAAGCACTTAAACGAAATTCCTTTTAAAATATTCATACATTTAATACAATATTAATTATACTTTAAATACACATGTAGAAGGATGTTTGTGGCAATATTTCTCATAATGAAAAAAATTACAAACAAGCTAAATACCCAACAATAAGAGACTACGTAAACTGGCTACGTTCTTCCTATTCTGGGTAACATGAAATACTTAGTCATCTAAAATGTTTGTTTTCGAAGACAGAATGCTAGATATGCATTATAAGCCATACTTTTAAAAATAAATGTCAAGCATATTTATAAAAAAATCTAAATTGAATTTGCAAGTATGTTACTGATAATTGTTCCTGCCTGGATTTAAGCATTATTTAATGAGTGAGTCCTAATTATTTTAAGACAGTTACCAATGTCTACTGTGTTCTTAACCGATATCCAAAAACAGTCTAAACATTTCTATGAGAAGCAATTTTCAAGTAAGGAAATACATTTAGTAACAAACATAATAAATTTGATACACTTATAAGAAAAATGTTACTTAATGAACTCTCATTTTAGACAGGCAATATACTAAACATGTCACTCTTTCTATGAAGTGCACATGAGGAAACTATGAAGTAACTATGTCAATATCACACAACCAGTAAGGAATAGTGAGAGATTTAGTGCAGTATTTTCTATCTTTGGGGCTTCTGCATTTCAACATGAAAACAGTTGAGCTGGGTCCACCATGAATAAACCATGATTTAGTTTTTGTCAAAGAATTGCTTCAGGTAGTATAGCCAAGGGATTCTTAAACTTTATCCACTGGAACAGCCTTTGCCCAAGAAACTCTGAGGTGTATCACTATACATAACAGGGACACAACCTGAATATTCACTCATAATAAATAATAAAGAAATGTACTTTAAAATGTGATATATATAATCTTAAATATGAAATAATTTTTGTATACTAATGACATAGACATACTTATTTTGCTTTTACATAAAGAGCTAAAATTTGGATGAATATTTGATAATGCAGGACATACAACATCTTCAATATTTTCAGAGACTCATAATTTAGTTTTATGATCATCAATGCAGAGAACGCCACTTCTCAGAAATACATAAAAATGACAGAGGTCATTTTAGGGCCATTTCAGAAATTGTATAATTTCTGCCTTAAGTCCAAATTAAAATTCATTTTAGCAATTTTTTGACTTGTCAGCCACTCGAACAGTAATTTTTTAAATCAGATATTCTAACGCAATACAATCTGAAGATGCACTAATTTGAGACTTATATACTGAGGAATGGTGGTAGTGAAATATTAAATATAATTAAATCATTATGCGTCTATGAAAGCAGAAAGCTTTGTGTACGTAGCACAGGTGCTGCAAATGACAGCACACAGTAGTCCTGAATAGGAGCCTAGGTGCCTGAGCCCTTGGTAAGCTGGGGTGTGATGGTATGTGCCAACAATGGGAAGTGCCCATGCCGAATACACAAGAACCAAGAACCAGGCCTGAAATGCTGTCACACAGTGCATGGAATGGGACCATGTTTCTGGGAACACCATGGATTTATCATGCACCATTTTGAATGAATATTAACATTAAGTTGGTACATTCAGAAATCTTTTACCGTTTCCAAAATTTCCACAACCCCCACATTCAGTTACCTGACCTGATACAGAGTGGTGACCCACAGTTTGGGAAACTATGGGTGGCACTTCTAGTGCTCATTTATGATAATTACTGAATTTATGTGTTATTATTTAGACAGTTACTGAATTTTGTGCGCATGTGTGATGCTAGGACTCAAACCCAGGTTCTTGCACATGCTAGGCTGTTACTATTTTTTGATTATGGATGGTGCGTTCATTGCTTCTCTCCAATGTATTTCAGGTTTTATAGCTAAGTAAAGTAAATTTCCACAATGCAAACACTGACCTAAATTGAGGGCATGTGCCTTCTTAATCAATATGCTTAGTCAATGTACAGGTATAAAATATAAAATCTGTCTTAAAAATTCTTTACAAGATTTTTTAAACAAAATGTAATGAAAATATAAACCAGAAAAATTAGAATTGTCTTCCTAAAGAATGAAGAAACTTAGATTCATAGGCCTATGAGAAAAACGTGGCACCTCTGACCACTCTGACCCTGAATGACAACTGGGAGAGGTCTTGGCAGCTCCTCCCGAAGTCCAGGTAGAACACTGAGTTCACTGATTAACTCAAACAATCACAATCTGGTTTTATACAAACTCACCTCAGATGCAGCCAGATGTGAACACTAGCCGAGCCAAGGAGGCTAAGCAAGCTGAGCTCAGTTATGTATGTGTGGATCGCCTCGGATACTGGGGTTCATGTTATTCGGAAGTAACTTCTAGATCCAAAGGATTTCCTTGGGGCAAACTCTAGAATATGCAAAGCAAAAAGAGTTTCAAAAACTGTGTTTGACATAGCATAAAGCAAAAAAACAATTTTAGCTCAGTTTCTAAGACAGAATCGTTTCTAGAAAAGCAATTCACATGAGAGTCAGGTGAATTGGCAGCTCGCTCATGAGAACATCACTTTTACACAGTCCACAGTCTAGTACCCCAGATCTAGAGAACTAGTGCAGGAGACACCAAAGCATTTCACTAGACCACCTTCCAGAACCTGTCTGCTTAGAACTTGTGCTGAACATTTTCAAAAATTTTATATATATATATACACATACACACATACATTTATACATATGTATATATGTGTTTATATACATATACACATGTATATATAAGATATTGTATTATATGTATATATCCTGCTCTTCAATCTACCATTTTGTCAAAAGATAGCATTCTTTATTTAAGGAATCATGTTCCCAAGTGTCTTCCTCTGAGGCACCCTTGTATCAGCTACCAAGGCAAGCAGCTGTCTGGGACGGCTTCCTTTGCCCATGGAAACACCACGACTACTGAAGCAGCTCAAAGCATGATCACATCAAGGACAGAAAGATTACTTCTGGAATTCCTTCTGAATTGAGTTGGTTCGCTTTAGGGGACTGCCCTGCAAGCTGGCATTAAGCTTTTTTATAAACAGAGGAAGATAGAAGCCTTTTAAGCATGCACGCAATAGAAAACCATAAAATCAAAATCAGCAGGCAGTGCCATGAACAGAATCCACAGTCAAGTATATAAAGTCTGTGTAGTTTTCGACACTCATTAGTTTCATACTCTTACTGTAAGCTCCACAGTCCAGATTAAAAACATTGAACCCGTTTAACACACGAATAGAATTCCATTGTTTTCCTTTCAGAGTTAACAGTTCCATATTCAAGAAAAGGAAAATCATATATGTGAATATTATTTTAAATGTTTTTTTAATTTCCTAAAAGTGTCCCCAAAAGAATCTTAAAAATTTAGATAATTTGAAGATGCGGAAATTACCCCAAGCATAAAAGGCCTTCCTGACGTCCAATCCTTAAGTTTATACTCAGAGATGTCTAAACTCGGGCAGAATACACTCTTCCCAGAGGGTACTTGGCCTTTTTTGATCACATATCAACTCTTCCCAAGCCCTTTAGCCCCAGACAACGTGGCAGCACATAATGATTTGGTATAGCCTACCAAAATCAGTTTTTCAATGTTTATTACCACATACGTTTAGAAAAAAACAGTAAACTAAGAACCTAGCTATATACATTTCCATTTTTATCATTTCCCATAGTGAGTATTCTTATTTGTTTAGTCCAAATTTGTCCAGAATCTTTGTTTTTAAAATCAGGAACGGATCTCTATGCCTAAATAAAGCCAAACAAGTAAGCTACTAGTCAATATGATAACAGGTTTCCTTCAGTCCAATTCTTTACCAATCTCTTTTCCTTGTTCAACCATTAAGGCTAAGGCCCTTCCAGCTGATGCAGAGGGAAAGAGGGAGGGGAGAGGCTGGTAAGTAAAGGAAGAAACAGAAGGATTGGTTTTTAGTCCACCTTCTGATACAACTCCTAGGGAACCACAATCCCACATGTCACCTAAGTTCACGGCCATATGATAAAGAGAATTAATGAGTAAATGAATCTGTGTGCAGCCCAACTGAATACTGTCATTATTGTGGTATTTCTTGCTAATTTGAATGAGATATGAAAATCTAAATATAGCTAGATAAATAAAGTAGCAAAAAGTATCTAAGCACTAAGACTGCATGCCACCAGTCAACCGGATTTTCAGTGCCTTCCCAAGGGGAAAGCTGCACTCATGAAGCTCTCTCAGGACTCTCCTCAATTAAATCTGTCCTGACCCCTCCTTTCATAACTAGGCTCCTTTTACTTGTGTTTTACTTTCTTCTTGATGGTTTTTGGGGTTGGGGGGGGGGTAAAGGCTATTTATTGGTTTGTTTTAGTTTGGACAAGCAATTGTTTCCCTTCCATATGCATCTTGGACAATCTTGGCACTCTGTCCATCAAAATATTCTATTCATTCCCTGTCCATCCATCTTTACCTGACTCGGGTATAGGACTATCTTCCCAGACAGTTTATTCTGGCTCTGAAATATGAAGCTTTCCTTGGTATGACAAGAAGCAGGAGCTGAGTGCTTTGCCTACCACGGAATTATGAGAAGACTTTCCTTTAGATCTATTACATGGATTCCCATGGTTCTGCTGCTCTGAAACTCTCTGAATGCTGTTTGTCTTCTTCCTTATGACCATTTTATATCTTTCCAATAACATGCTTACTTACATATGTGTTTTTGTTCATGTATATTAAGTTAGCCAGTGCCCACTTCTAAACCCCAGGACACTAAAAGATACGGGGACCCTAATAACATAGATGGAAGGAAACTTACATCAAATAAATCATACTCTCTTGCTATACTAAAAGGGATGTCAAAATCCCAGTGCGGCTCACTTAATTTTAAGTGTTTTGGGGAAATGATGATTTTAGCACCCAACAACCATTCCATATGCAAAGTATTAATTGATGTGATAAAATTAGAACAATAGCTGTAGTGTGGGGAATATGACTTAAAATCCCTGTTTCTTTGCTTAGGAAAGGAGGAAATTATAATAAAAGATCTGCAAAAAGGCCCCCTCCTCATGACGGCTCCTGAGTTTTAAGTTTACATGGACAGAATCATATACCAACTACTAGTTTTCCCCTACTGTCGAGGAGGTTGCTAAGGAACCCACTCTCTCGTGTTTACGTGATATGTTAGTATGAGACCCACCCAGGATCAGTCTAGGCAGTAGCGTGACATTCTCCCACAGCTTTGTAAAAATCTTTTTGTGATGGAAATAAGGGCCACTTTCTGTGCTTGCACTTTCCCCCTTCCGTTCTCCTTCTGTGAGTTAAAAAAAAAAGTAAGTTATAATTAGAATCAAGAAAATACTGCAAGAATAAATACAATGTATCCTGTTTTTTATAAAAGGTCATTCTTTTCAGCTATCAAAGCCATTTAAACAAATACCTAATTGACGGTCACAGCCTCCTCTGTAGGAGTGAAACACTCTGCCCAGTTTACAGATGAAGAAATCAAAGAGTCATGCAAATTTCAGCTGGCCATTTTAGATCCCTGAGCAAGGGACTCCGAACATAACCCTTTAAAGCAGTGTGTCACGGTGCCAAATTAGCTCTGTTAGTTGGGCATTATTTTAATCTTGACCCAGAAATGTGTGCAATACATTTATAATGCAAACAGAAGGAAAGACATATTCAAATAGCAAAGAGTCAATCCTAAAACAAATAGCTATTACACTGGATTTCAGAGCAAGTTCTTCTGTGACTCGGTGATGACTCTGTGAAAACCCCATCTAAGTGCGACAAGTCTAATTTACGGCACAATTACAGAACGCTGGAATAGAGTCTCCCCTTAAGACCAAGGTGTACATACTAATAGACCCGCACTGATCATAGCAGTGAGGATCATAGCAGCATGTCACTGATTTAAAGCAGAATTCTACTTCCTGGCCACACCACGAACAGTGGTCCAGAGTGAGAAAGAACGCCTTTTGTTTAGGGCACAGTGTCAGATTAACATGTAATCATTCGTTTTCTTTTTCATTAAAGAAATAAAATAACAATTCTTGAATACTTGCCAGGAACTGTGCAATCCCCTCCAACAGGCCCGTCACCCCAAAATTTCCAGAACCCATTCTGTCACCTTGAAAAACCTAAAGAGCCTCAGAGAACATGAGCAGTGAAGGAACTGAACACCTTCCCTGACTTCTTCATCAGTATAACCTGTATTTAATTTTCTGCTGACTTCTTTTCCAGAACAAGCGAATTTCTTCAAGGAGATTGTCGTTTGTCATTAACGATGGGAAGTTTGTATATCACAACAAAGTAAAAGCCAAACCTGGCAAGGCCCCGGTGGAATATTTCTAAACATGAGTGGGCTTGGGAACCACAACAAAGGAGACACTATAGCTGTCATCAGAGGAGGAGAGGAAGAAGAAGCATGAGAGGCCACACCTTGAAGGCATTAGACAGAGAATTAAAAGAATTAACATCTTGTCAGCACCTACCTTTCACTAGGCTAATCAAGTCCCTTGGTCACATCTGAGACAGTATTTGACCATTCCGTTTAGTGACGTTCATCCTCATCCACCTCAGCAAAGCCCTGAGCAACCAACCTGATACACCAGACATTTATTTATATGTTCACCATTTGTCTCCCTCTGCTAGAATGCAAACTACTCAAGAGCAAGATTGATTGCTAGTCTGACCCTGACAGAGAGCCTCCCTTTCCCTTCCCAGTTGAGCCAATCAGGAAAGGGAAAATGTGGTCAGAAGAAGCCAACTAATGGTGTTTCCTTCTTCCTGGTAAGGTGCTTAGAGACTATGTCCTCTGGTCACACCAAAAGAACATGGCTTCTCTCCTACTCTTGGTGTCTTAAGTCAGCTCATCTCCTTACCACAGGCAGAAAAGTCTAGAAAATGATAGACCTTACCAAGAGAAGAGGAAACGTGTAGAACAAAACACACTTCTGGAGGAAAAACCTAGGAAAATGAGGCAAGGCAGCTGAGTGCCTCTCTGGGCAATGAATGTGTTATTTGTGTGCCAAAAGCACAGGTCCTGGAAACTTCTTAGAGACCTGAACTTTTGCTCTACTACAGACCCACTGAACCCGAATCAGCATTTTCATAGTCCTTAATCAGCCCATAGTCATTTTAAAGTTTCCACCTTTAACCAAGACAGGCTGGTTTAAACAAGAGATATTCTTACACAAGACCTGGGTTCAGTTCCTAGCACCTACATGGCAGCTCACAACTATCTGTAATTCTAGCTCCAGGAGATCTAACATTCTCATACAGGCAAACATGCAGGCACTAGCTTTTAATCTTGGAACTGGGGAAGTAGTGTAGGCAGATTTCTGTAAGTTTGAGGCCAGGCTGGTCTACACAGTGAGTTCTAGCCTGGCCAGTATATATAGTAGGAGGAGGAAGAGGAAGAAGAAGAACAAAGAAGGAGGAGGAGGAGAGGAGAAGGAAGAGGAGGAGGAGGAATGGGGAGGAAAAAAGAAGAGCAAGAGGAGGGAGAGAAGAAGAAAAAGGAGGAGAAAAAGAAGAGGAAGAAGAAGAGAACAAAGGAGGAAAGGAGAAGAGGAGGACACAGGAAGAAGAAGGGGAAGAAGAGGAAGAATAAGTTGCATTTGAACACATGTAAAATAAATTTTGTCAGTCCCCCTGGGAAGAGAAAACAGACAAGACCTTCTGAGAAAATTAGGAGGTGGGGAGAAGGGAGGGTGGAAGGGGAGGTGGAGGAGAGAACGGGATGGAAGAGGAGAATGTGAGGGACTGGGTTGCTCAAGAAGGGGGAAGGACAGTGAAGGAAAGAAAGGAAAGGGATATCCTGATTGAGGGAGCCATTAAAGGGCATTGAGAAACTTAGCTCTAGAGAAATTCCCAGGAATCCTCAAGGATGACTCTAAGACTCTAAGTAACAATGGTAAGGACACATAAAATGGCCTTCCCCTGTAATCAGACTGATGACTACCTTAATTGTAATCATAGAATCTTCTGATGGAAGAAGATACAGAGATCTATAGCAAAGCACTGGGCCCAGTTACCTGAGACCAGTCCCAGGGAAGGAGGAGTGATAATATGGGCAAAATAGATCAAGACTATCATGATGTTTCACAGAAACAGCTGACCTGAGCTAGTAAGAGCTCACTGACTCTGGACTGATAGTGGGCGAACCTGCATGGGACCAAACTAGGCCCACTGAATGTGGGGGACAGTTGTGAGGCTTGGGTAGTCTGTAGGACCATTGCAGTGGGACCAGAATGCATCTCTAATGCTCGAACTGGCATCTAGGAGCACATTCTCTTTGGAGATACCTTGCTCAGCCTAGATGTAGTGAGGAGGGCCTTGGTCCTGCCCCAAAGTGAAGTGTCAGACTTTGCTGACTCCCCATGGGAAGCCTTACCTTCTCTGAGGAGTGGACATGGAGGTAGGGTAGGGGAAGGTAGAAAAAATGGGAGGAGAGGAGGAAGTAGGAATGGGGATAGTTATGTAAAATGAGAAAAGACCATATTATAAAAAAAAAAACTCTTAATTAAAAAAAAGAAAAAGAAATCTTTGTTATATCAGCAGTACCGCAGTATGTATAGCAATGGGTATCAGTAGGCCATCATCACAGTCAAATCCCTCTGCCTTCTTTTCCTCATTAGGGACCAGTAATGTGAAGACACGGCGCAGCCTAACAACTCTTTTCTCCCAAAAGAGGATGAAAGTAAAGACTTAAAAGCACAAGATTGTTTGCTTATTTTGTTTTTTAATTGCTAAAGGCAGTAAGAGCTTTGGAGAGGGAGAGCTAGAAGATACATCATTACCTACACGCTGAATTTGTGTTCTTTCTTCTGCTATAGAAAGAAAATAATAGGCCAGTTATATAGGGTATTGTTAAACTCCTAAAGTATGGTGTGTTTGTTTTTAAAGTTCACTCTTATTGCATATACAACTGATAAATCAGCAGCCACCTCAAGCTTCAGGACATTAGCACAAGGCCACTGTTATGATTTTTGCCTGCAGGTCCCGAGCAGCTTGCAGAGGGTCCCGGGTCCCGAGCAGCAAGAGCCAGGCAACGGTCCCAAAAGCCACCAGCCCCAGGCAGGGCCCAGCCATGCAGCAATGGGCTGGTTCCAGCAACAGTGAGTTCCCGGAAGGTGCAGGTTCCCAGCAGTGAGTGACTGGGCAGGCGAGCAGGTGGGAGACACGTGGACAAATCGTACAGAATAGAATTGGATATTTATTAGCTAAATTATAAAATGGGAAGGAAAGAGGGGAGGGGGAAGAGAGGGGAGAGAGGGGGAAGAAGGAGATTAGGACAGAGCAAGAGAGAAAGGAAAAAGGGGGAGAGGAGAAGTGGGGAGAGAGGCAGAAGCAAAGCTGCCTCTCCTAGAGGAAGACGGAAAAGAGAACAAGAGCGAGCTCAGGCCGGAAGCTGGAGATCAGCCTGCCTCAGCCGATGGGGGAGGGAGTGGGAGTGGCTTGTATGAACAATCATAACAGCCACTGCTCCATCACAGAAACTTTTACAAATATGTTTATCGTGCTGGTCAAAAATACCCTAAATGTAATCACAGAGCCTGTATCCAGTAGCTGATGGAAGCCGAGGCAGAGATCCACAGCCAAGCTCCACTGGGCCGAGTTCTGGGAGTCCTCCTGAAGAAAGGGAGGAAGGATTGTAGAAGCCAGAAGAGGTCAAGGTCATGATGGAGGAACCCACAGAGACAACTGACCAATAGATGGGAGTTGGGGATGGGGAGGGAACAGAGGAGGAGAGGAGGAAGGGGAAACTGTGGTCAGTATGTAAAATAAAGTAATGAAAAAAAGAATTAAAAAAAACATGCAGCAGCAATGCCTATTAATGAAACACACAAAAAAATAACATGTTAATACTTTACAGACAAGTGTCTTTTAGATAGAGTGCAGAGTTGAGAAGAAAAAATTAATAACTAACTACTGTATTTAAAAAAATAAACACAGATGTATTTAGACTTGGAATGAGAGAGAGAGTGTTTGTGTATGTTACATCCTTTCTTAATTTTGAACATTAAAAACTAACATCTATCTCACTCTATCTATAACTAGAACATAGGTAAAATAGAAATAAAATTTGCCTTCAATAAAATAAGCAGTTACCCTTTTTTAAAAAAATGGAGACAGTAGTTAGTGAGTCATTCTGTCTAGTTAGACGAAATAATAAATCTGCAGTGGTCATTTGTTCAAACTCATTAAACAGCACACACATATTTCAAAGATTGTGGGGCTCTTCCTTGGAGCTTTCTTTTCATCTTTGAAAGAAAACAGGGCTGCCGCTTTCCTTTTTCCCATACTCTATGCTATTTACCACCCACCCTGGTGTGGACTTTGCAGATACAGAGAAAGCCTGCCAAGGTTTCAGTGTCCTTCCTTTAAGTCTGCTCTGGTGTGCCTGTAAAAACGCATAAAGACTACTTCTTGGAAAATTGATAATGTCCCCCGTTCGGTATTTGTGTATTAAGGACTGTCAGTTCCATTTAGTGTACCCATTCACTGGTCTCACTGTTGATCTGCATGCAACTGATTGCTGAACAGCAGAGTGGTCAGAAGTCAGAGTTGACATAACAATTCCTTTCTACAAACAGCAGTCAAAGACGTTATGCGCCCAAATTTCAAAGCAAGTTTCTGCATTTGCAAGTTTTAAGTCACACTTGGCAGTTTTTCCAAACACAGTGGTCAGGAACTGGAAAAAATAAACATGTGTTTCCAGGATTTTCTTTTCACATGCCACACAAAGCGGAATGTTACCAAGATGATTTCACTCCTGAGAAGTGCTTCTCAAAGAAGAAAGCTAAGGTACATGTTACGAAATAATCCTAAGAAGTGAAATGAAAATTGCTTACATGGTATAAATGAAAGTTTAAACTTCCCCAAAGGGATTTCTTGAAAAATCTGATTCACCTATTAATTCAGTGATAGCATGCATTCTAAATCTCATACTTCACAGATCTTCACACTGTGTCTTCTAGGTGTGTTCAACAAGACAGAAAAACGGAGGCTTCCGTCTACATGGATTCTTAAGCAGCAAAGACTGGTACGTTCCTACTGGGCTCAGAGAAGAACTGAGGTGAATTTATGGCTTTCCCAAGGTTGCCTCCTTCTAGGTGAATGGAAACTCACAGGTGTGGCTCTTATTCAAGAGAGGAAACAGTCAATCACAGCGTAGGATTTCGGCAGTTCATAAAGCCGCCAGACCCCAAGTAACTAATCAGCCAGGTGGCTTAAAGCCTTGGTGGAAACTGCCCACCCTAGAGTAAAGCACTGCTCCCATTAAAATGTAAATCTCATACCTTGGAGGAATAACAATGCCAGCCATCAGCTCAGTAGGACGGACTTATTTCTTAGTTTCCTAACAATGACCAGGACCCACAGAGACTAGGGTCCAGCACAGAAAGTGACAGTGGACACCAAGGGTGGGAAGTACTCAGTGTAGAGCCTTTGGAACATTATACACACTAGTTGAGATCTTGGACTGCTAAGGATAGCCATAGGACCCTGGCACCTGAATGACAAAGATGGGCAAAGAATGGTAAAAAATAACCCATCCAGCCGGGCGGTGGTGGCGCACGCCTTTAATCCCAGCACTAGGGAGGCAGAGGCAGGCGGATCTCTGTGAGTTCGAGACCAGCCTAGTCTACAAGAGCTAGTTCCAGGACAGGCTCCAAAACCACAGAGAAACTCTGTCTCGGAAAAAAAAAAATAATAATAATAATAACCAATCCAGGCAGGATGGGCACCATTGGACATCTTCAGGGAAAAGGATACTTGCACTGAAGATTTCAGAAACAGAAGGGGAAAAGGTCTGTCCCATGACATGTCCTTGCTGTTTGCCCAGCGTCAGAAAAGCATGTGCACATGAGAGCCTAGATAGAGATGTTTATAGCAAATATTGTCTTAATTACAAAACGTGGAAACAACTAAACCAAGGGAATAAATCTAGACAGAGGAAGAATCTTTATCATTAAATACACATAAGCTATGAAACCATGAAAAGCCATGAAGGAAATTTGAATTCATATTGCTAACCAAAAAAGCCATATGAAAAAGCTAGCTACTGCATAATTCCAAGCATAGGACATTCTAAAAAGGCAAGTGTTAACACAGAAGAGAATGAAAGTACGGAGTTAAGAGGTGAGGTATGAGGGAAGGTGTGAGGGAAGGTATGAGGGGAGTGGACAGTAGGAACACAAGAGTTCTTAGGGTGTGAGACTAAGCAATATACTCCAATGGAAAATACAGGTCATGGCATATTTGTCAGGCCATAGGATGTGCACCAGCAGCCAGAAGCAACCCTAAAATAAAAAGTAGAAATGAGAGCACAATAAGGTATCAGTGTAGATACATACATAATAGCAAATAAATTATCCAGCCTTGGGGAGTGGATAATAAGGCAATCTGTGAGTGCAGAAGGAAGAGAATCTAAGGGAACTTTCTGCACTTGTATTAATTTTGCTACAAAAACAGAGGGGGAAGTGGTGCAGAAGAATTGTCTGTATTCTGTCAATCATGTTTTTAAATAAACACTGATTGGCCAGGCAGGAAGTATAGGCGGATCAACCAGAAAGGAAGTAGAGGTGGGGCGATGAGAACAGGAGAATGCTGGGAAGGAGGAAGCTCATTTCTCCCAAATCCTGCCCAGATCACTGAAGAAGCAGGATGTAACCCACCCTGCTGAAAAAGGTGCCAAGCCATGTGGCTAACATAGGTAATAATGGGCTAATATAAGTTATAGGAGCCTGAACAAATGGGCTAATCAGTTTATCATTAATATAGACTTCTGTGTAATTTCTTTGGGGCTTACTGGGATAGGGCAGGGTAGAAACCCCAACGAGCAGGCCCTCATGATACAAATACGTACCTGGTTGAGTCCCCCTCTGTCTAGCACCAGGATTGAAGGGGGTTGGTATGTCATTGGTCAATTGCCAGGCACAACACTGGGGCACAATTTGTTCAATAACTGGACTGTCATTCTGAATTAACTTTGGCCTGATGCAGTAGGTCCTGCATTCTGTGCATTCCCAAATGCGAGGATTGGTGAATTGTTTTGAGTATGTCATGCCGTAGGTTCCTTTACAGGATGACCTGCCCATTGGCTGTTTTCCACCAGTCTTCTAGGGGTTGAGCCATAAGCAAGGTGTGAATCTATGCCAGGTCTTCAGGTGTGTAATTGGGAACCAAGGGTAAGTTTCTTGCCCCTGGGTCTATTAAGACTGCTGTAATCCTGGGGACCATTACTATCTCTTTGGCAGTTCTATCAACCAGGTTTTTTTCTTTCTGTATGAGTCCTGAGCCTCTCTGATGTCCAGGGCAGTGACTAATAGCCAACTCTGAGGGTTCTCAAAGGGTCTGTAGGAGATCAAGGATCTCCTGTTTATTCTTGACTGTCTTTCCTTCAGCTGTTAGGAGGCCTCTCTCCTTATAGATTTCCCCATGAACATGAACAGTGGCAAAGGCATACCTGCTGTCTGTGTAAATGTTTAGTCTGTTTTCTTTTTCCAGTCTTAGGACTCTAGGGAGAGCTATCAACTCTGCCCTTTGTGCTGATGTTCCCATTGGTAGGGTTCTGCCTATACAACTTCTGTAGTCGTTGTGATTGCTGCCCTCATGTACTTTTGCTCATTTAGCATGTAACTGCTTCCATCTGTGAACCAGGTGTCCTCCACGGCCAGCAGTGGGGTATCCTTCAGGTTCAGTCTGATGCAATGCGCTTGTGCCCATATTCCAGAACAATCACGCAACGGAGGATAGCAACTGGGGTCAGGTAGCAACGTGGCCGGGTTGAGAGTTTGGGGGACTTGGAATATAATCCGAGCTAGATTCAGGAGTAAAGCCCGATAGTCGGTCATGTGGGCATTGTTCAGTGACTGGTCTGGTGGCTGCTTAAGAATCCCCTCTAGTGCATGTGTGGTGAGTGGTAATAGTCAGATTCCGTCCCAGAGTTAGCTTGTCTGCATCTTTTACCAGCAGGACTACCGCTGCTATAATGCAGAGAAAGGGAGGCCAGCACATTGCCACAGGGTCTAACTTTTTGGTCAGGTAGGCCACTGGGTGCTTCCACGGTCCCACTGCCCGAATAAGCACCCCTTTTGCTATTCCCTTGTGCTCATCCACGAACAGGTAGAAGGGCTATTTACATCTGGGAGTTTGAGTGCTGGAACCTCCAGGAGTTTCTGTTCTAGAGTATCAAATGTTTTCTGCCTTTCCTCAGTCCCAGTGAAGTCACCCTTGGTGTCTTTATACAGAGGTTTAGCTATTTTGGCAAACCCAGGGATACAGAGGTGACAGAACCCGGCAGTCCCCAGGAACTCCCTTACTTGTTTGGCAGAAATGGGAGTTGGCATTTTTAGTACTGTCTCCTTGTTGGCCTCGGAAAGCCATCATTGGCTTTCTTTAAGGATGTGTCCCAGGTACATTACCTGCTGTTGACAGATCTGAGCCTTCTTTGCAGAGGTCTGGCATCCCATGTCCCCAAGGGAACATAGTAGATGCAGTGGTTCCCTTCAGGCACCTTTCCTGATCCTCAGCTGCAATTAATAGGTCATCCACGTACTGTAACAGACTTACTTCTGGATTCTGGCATCGGTACTCACCCAGGTCTTTGTGTAGTGCCTCATCAAAGATGTTGGGGGGAGAGTTCTTAGTCCTTGAGGCAAATGGGTCCAGGTTAGCTGCCCACAAATAGCTGATCCCTATCTCTGGGTCATGCCATTCAAAGGCCAACAGGTCTGACTCTTAGGGGCCAGTGACAGTTTAAAGAATTCATCTTTTAAATACAGGACAGTGTACCATTGCCAATTGGGAGGCAGGGTACTCAACAGTGGATAAGGATTGAGAACGTTGGGATGTATGTCCATAACCCACTTGTTCACTTACCTTAAGTCCTGTACTGGGGGGTGGCCATTGGTGTAAGGTGTTTTAACTCATAACAGAGGCATGATGTGGGATCCCTTCTGTATGCTGTGATTACCATTGATTAATAAAGAAACTGCCTTGGGCCTGTGCAGGGCAGAATAGAGGTGGTGGGAAAAACTAAACTGAATGCTGGGAGAAAGAAGGTGGAGTCGGAGAGATGTCATGAAGCCACTGCCAGGAACAGATGAGACAGAACCTTGCCAGTAAGCCACAGCCACATGGCGATACACAGATTAATAGAAATGGGTTAAGTTAGGATGTAAGAACAGCAATAGGCTAGAGCTAATAGGCCAAGCAGTGATCCAATTAATACAATTTCTGTGTGGTTATTTCAGGAGTCTGGGTGACTGAGAAATGAATAAGCAGCTTCCTACAACAGGGCAGGGGATATGAAGACAGCAGGGATAGGAACTTGCTCTGTAGGCAGCAAATGAGTTGACTGTGATCACTGCTACAATAAAGAGTGATACCCCAAACAACCCTGGGCTACTGCTGGAGCTGCTGCAATCAGTTTGCCATCAAATTCACTGAGGAGGAGGGCAAAAAGGCTTATTGGACCACCAGTAAGACTGGGGGCCCATTACTCTACTGCACTGGTTATGACCCAGTACTGACATTTTAGCATCTGCAAAGCCCAGTCACCCGCCATTAAGTTTTAAATAGGACCCAACAGGGTCATTAATCTACCTCAGGCCCCTAAACCATAAACCCGAGTTCCATCCGGGGGATGACTCCACAACCACCTCAAGCGAATGTCAGTTCTAGCCTCATGATCATGTCAACCATCAACCCATTGATGGCACACAAGTACACTTTAATAGATCTGTTGGGTAGATTGCGCATGGTATTTAATGCTTCCCAGTCCAATTTGACCAAAACTTGCTGGCTCTGTTATGATATAGCTCCTCCTTACTCAGAGAGCCTAGAAGTTAGTGCTACTGTTTCCATGACGGCTGACATCAATCACTGCTGGTGGCAACAGAGCAGACAAGGCCTTACCCTAGAACAAATGACTGGGCAGGGACTATGTATAGGACAGATTCCCCCAGATAAAGCTTCCATCTCTAATTCTTCACTGTCTGCCCACATTATCACACAGGATCAGTACTTGCTCCCATACAATAACATCTGGTGGGCCTGTTCCAAGGGGCTTTACCCCTTGTGTGCGTATCAAAGTCTTAAACCAGACCAGGGGATATTGTGTACCAGTCAGGTTTATTTGGAGAATAACCTGTCACACTGATCAGGAGTTCCTAGACCTCGTGCAGCAAGGATGGAGCCAGCCCTCATGGCTATGGAGACATAAGGCAGAGCCTATGACAGCCCTCACCCTTAGCCTACTTTTAGGTGCTGGTCTGGGGGGATTGGGTATAGGAATCTCAGCACTAGTAACCCAGAATCAATATTACTCCAGCCTACATGTTGCCATAGATATGGATATAGAGCGTATAGAAAAATCCATCCCCCACCTAGAGGAGTCCTGATCCTCCCTGGCGGAGGCAGTCTTATGTAACAGGAGGGGATTAGATCTCTTCTTATACCAGGGTGGGCTCTGTGCACCTTTAGGGGAAGAATGGTGTTCCTTCATTGATCATTTGGGAATAATCAAAGACAACATGGCTAAAGTGGAAAAGAGAACCAGCCAGGGTTGGTTTTAAACCTGGTTTAATAGCTCCCCTTGGTTTACCACTCTCATCTCTACTCTATTGGGACCCCTGGTAATTCTACTTTTGTTACTGATTTTTGGGTCTTACATTCTTAACCAGCAAACAAAATTCATGAAAGATAGGTTGGGTACAATACAGCTTATGGTCCAGAGATCACATATCTACAGACCCCTCAGGACTGAAAATACTTAAGGGTTAACTGTCAGGAACTCATGATTCGGCTCACTATAGTTTCTAGAACAGGGGTGGGGGTGTGAAAAACCAAAGTTCCTCCATTTTGTCCTCCGGCTCCAACTTGTGTATTGTCTAAGCCATTTTCTGAAAGACATTCAAGTCCTCAGAATTGACTAGGGGCAAAAGTAATAGGGTGGCCATCTAAAGTACAGATAACCTCAGAATATCACAGACCACTCAAAGGTCAGCTGATAAGAAAACTTGACAAGCAACAGGTGAGGTTCAAAAATAAAATTTCTGAAAAGTCCCTAGACACGAGCCTATCAGGATTGGACCCATCACCCCACACCCTGCTAATGTAACTTCTCTGGGTTTTGCCTTTAAATAATGCCCTCTAGAAGAGCAGGTACCTCCTCTTGCTGCTGCTGCTTCAGTTGCTTTGAGGAGGTCCCTGCCAGCTTGTATTGTGCACACAATAAACCTTGATTTTGCATTTCTGCGAGTTGTTCTCCCTGCTGGTCTTTTGGGATTCCCACAGACTGGGCATTACACTGCTAAGTTGCCATAAGAGTAGCTTTGTTCTGCCATGCCCTTGAACCAGTGTTCCATCGCTACAGCCCACAAACAATGGAACCAGCTAGCCATGGCCTGACACCTCTAAAAAAGTGAGTAAAATTTGATATTTCTGACTTTTTAGTGGTTTTTCTTGGGTATGTGTCACAACTATGGGAAGTCTGGCAAAGACCTTTGAGATTGAGATTGTTTCCTACATTAATATATCATTATGAAAATGAAATATATTTGAAAACATCAGGAAATCAGGACAGGGATGGATGTCTCAGCAGTCAAGAGCACAGACCACTCTTGCAAGGGACTTGAGGTAGTTTCTCAGCAGCCATGTTTGATGGCTCACAACTGCCTGTTAACTCCAACTCCAGGGGATCCAAAGTCTCTAGTAGCAATGGACACCTGCATACATAGACACATACTTTTTAAATAATAAAAAAATTAATAAAAATACAAAGAAATGAGGGCAAAATCGAAGAACATTTAGATTAAAATGGAAGGTCCTGCTGAGTGACTGACCTGTACAACCTAGGTTTGAGTATGTATGCTCTGTGATGTTCAAACAATGAAACTTTCTAATGAGCTACTCAGAAGATATCCCTTTGTTAAGCTGAACACAATCATAGTCTCTCCCAAGGAAAGAATAATATGTCCTTCCCTGCGTTCTCAGAATTCTCACAAAATAATGTGTTCAACTAGTTGTTCACAAATTTCCCGAAATCCATCCAAAAATCTAAAACTAGCTCATTTTAATGCATGTTTTGTCAGAGACTTAGTTGAGTAGTCTGTCATGTCCCATTATACCTCACCCCAGCAAATGCCCAATAAGCCTAACTATAATCGTCATTCCTATCCACAGAGAAATAAATGTAGCTGTGGGTTGTCTGTTTTTACTCCATGGCTGTTACATCTCAGAACTGGAACCCTAGCTTAATCTGATTGCAAGGAACACATATGTTCTTAACCAGTATCTGCATGAGAGTGTATTCTGGTTGATTATGAACCACAGCTAAACACTACTCACCCTGCTCCCTAGCTCTTATTTCTGATATTGATCAAAGGGTTAGATCCAGTATGCAGAGATACTACATACTATATACTATACACTACATACTACAAACTATATCTACACTAGGATACAAAGAAAACACCTAGGTCACTGTCCAGATTTGACCTTATTCATATATCTTCTCTACCAGGCCAGGGAAGGCAGGCAACAGTAGAGATTTTCTGCAATTACATGAGAATAGAAGACATGGACCAGGATAGATCATTGCCACAGAAACCAAAAGATGAGCTTAGTCCAGTATAAATATGATATTGATGGTAGAAAAAGAGGATTTCATAGTCAGCAGAGATTCAAAACGATTGACACATGTGCACATATGTAAGTAGATATTTGGAAATGATGAGCAAGTTAGTCAGATATGAATAAATGAAACAGAAAACAAAAACAATGTCCAAATCCTTTAAAAGCTCATATACATAAATACACACAAAAAAAAAAATAAAGAAAAGAAAATGTAATTTTCCTTGAGCCACAACTTTCTAGTTTCAGAATATATATTCCTTTTAGGCTAATTCAATAAAACATTCTTCTTATTATCTTAGAAAATCATCAAATCTAATCTGCATACATCAGACTATCCTTTCCATGCTGGGTAGGTTTCCTCGTGTGATTTCCAAATTTCAATGAATGAAATTCACCAAAACCCAAAACAAACAAGTAAAATATAAACCACATACATACACACAAAAAACAGTAACACAAATGTCATTGTTCAAGTTGACACTTCACTCCCATGTTTACATTTTCACATGCCATGGTAGTCAAGCTTGTAATAGTCTCCTTACTCACTTTATCATCTGCTGAGAATGTAACAGTAGCATCCTGGGTAACCAATTACCTGTACTTTCAACACTGTCTCCAAGCCTCTTTCCAAGATGGCCAAATTGTTGTTCTGAAATATGCACTTATTGATTATTTTTTAGTCAAAATCCTCAATGTTTGTTCATTTCTTTCAAATATTGTTCAAATTTTTAAAGATGTCATTATAGGGCCGAATTTCACAAAACCTCCTTGTAAGCACCACAGCACCAAAGTGTGGGTGCATCTGTATGGAAAACTTTGCCAGACAATAACATGTACCAATCCCCAAATCTCACTCTTTTCCATAGAACCAGCTAACACACTCCTCCAAATAGAACATGGCCTACATAAATTCAGCTTTATATGATTTAATCAACACAATCAACCTATCCTTTCAAATTGTCTTCGAAGGCTAAGTCTCAATCAGCAGTTCTCCACTGCTAGAAGATCAAACAGGCCCATTACATGCTCACTAAAAGGGGCATCCAAAAGCTAAGAAGAGCATTGTCGTCAGAGGCTGCTTGTTTGTTCCCGGCTGCCCAGAACTGTAATAATCACACGGAAATCTTTATTAATTGCAGTACAGTTTAGCCAGTAACTTAAGTGTATTTTTGGCTAACTCTTATATCTTAAATGAATCCATTTCTATTAATCTGTGTATCACCACGTGGTTGTGGCTTACTGGCAAGGTTTTGGTGTGTCTGTCTCCTGTTGGCGGCTACATGGCTTCTCCCAGATTCTGCCTTCTTTCTCCTCTATCTCTGCTTGGAATTCCTGCCCTACTCTACTCTGTTAAGTCACTGGTTAAAACAGCTTTATTCACTAACCAATAAAAGAAACACACATACAGAAGGACTTCCCACACCAGAGAATTAAACTCATTCTTTTTTATTTGAAAGCAATAAAATCCTTCTGCTAGGTAAACCAAAACTTTTTTGGTCTTCATTGCTAATTTTATGGCTTACCATTACTTTAATGTTTAATTGAAAAGGGGTACAATATAATTGTACTGGGCCACCAGGGTTCTCAGGGACTAACCAGAATATCATGGAGTCTGGAAAGCCCCACATGCTGACTTTTAAGAGCACAGATAGTCTTATTCTCAGACATCCCAGCAGATGATACTAATTATGGGGTGTTCTACTCACACCAGGCCATGAGCAAAGCCTTGCCTCTTCCCTTAAAACTTGCTTTGTGCAGTTACAAAATTCCATGAGGAGCCTACTTAGTGACACATACTAAATTGTTATCCAAAAGGTCATGAGACCTTTTAACCCATTTTTTTATGTCTAAACAATGACATATGCTAAATGAGAGCCAAAGTATTTTTGAAAGCTAAAATGAATTCTTATGGTAAAAATTATATTATACAAAATATAAGCAATGGAGTTTAAGGAAGATAATGGATTAGCTACACGAAATAATGGCTAAGCAGTGGACTTGAGCAAGAGCTTTACAATTAATGAAAATAAAAAGTACATATTATTACAGTAAACAGATGCTAAGAGAATAAGACAGGGGCAACTTATACCAATGTACTCTTAACAAACTAGAGAAAATTCGGTCTTGTATAAATCAGTCTCCCCCAAAGAAGGAAACTACAAAAAGATCAAATTTCTTTAAGTTCAAAGATGTTAAATTCTACTCTTTAAGGCCCATTACATACGTAGTTGCCAGTAGAGCCATTTCTTACCTTCAGGAGATTCGATTCCCCTCTTTAAAAGAGATCTTTAAAAGCACCGTTGGCCTGGTGTCTTGGACGGCAGATCACAGAGTTCCAGAGCCCTTAAGACACTGTATCACCAAGTCTTACTGAGGCATAATTAACTGCATTGGGAATTATAGGATAGCAACTTAGAACAAAATTTCGCAGAACATTATTGGTATTCTTCTACTTGGTAATTGCTACTTCGGTGAAAACCTCAAGTAAGAAACAGAGGGCAGAATTTGGCCCTCAACAAGAAGCATGACAACTGACTGGCTCAACTTATAATGCCCATAAAGAGTACATTGCATTTCACAGAAAACTTGCCCTGTTAGAGCATCAATTTCATCATGAATGTAAATTCAACCAAAATGACTACCTACATTTTTACCCAGGCTGCACGAAAAGCCATGTATTGGTGGAGCACACCTAGGTAATTGCTCTGTATGCCAGACAACCCCCTTGGAAGTGTGACCATGTGCAAACTAAGTAAAGAGCTAGATGCTGCTGGCACTTGAACCACATGATAAATTTTTGCCACCACAGCATTAAGTATCTGAAGAATAAGATTAAGTCACTAAAGTTTAAGCTCATGCTTCAAAATGAGAAGCCAATATTTAATTCAGAACGATCACTATAATGGTAGCTATACATTATAAAACTTCCAATTACTCAGTACACAACTCTTCACTACCATTAATTATGTAACATAAGATTCTTGAAATTCTATCACGAATTTCCATCAAAAGTATTTACTTTGCATGTGATGACCTAATCTTTATTATAAAAATGGAGAGGTTCCCCCTCCTTGGTTTGCTGTCTTTAATTACAATATTCAGTTGGAAACCAATTTTAGATTACTACCAATTTTGCATTTGAGTTTAAAGTATACTAAGAACACTCAAATGTATGAAACGATGTTTTGAAGCTATGTTCTCCTCTTTGCTGTCAATGCCCCCCCCCAGTAATTCACCTGAGGCCAGAGGAAAATGACTAAGACATCTCATCTGATGACTTAGACGTGGAAACTTTCAGTGGAAAGCTACACCACTTCCCAAAGAGTCTCTAGATGATTCTTCCCTATTCCAAAGGTTTCATTTTTACCATCCCTAGCTTATCTCTATTTGTTCCCTGTATTAGTTAACTTTTTTTTATTTACTTTTATCACAGTAACCAAAATATTCACCAGAGCAGACCATGAGAGGAAAGACTTATTTTTGGCTCATGGTTTTATAGGACTCTGCTCATCGACCGTGGCAGGGAAGGAACCTTACAATAAACTCCTCGCATGATGGAACACAGGAAACAGAGGTGCGGGCAAGAATCAGGGAGGAAATAACCTTCAAAAGCTGGTCCTGAATGACACAGTTCTGCCAACTTCAGGTCACAAGGGTTCCTCAACCTTCTAAAACAGCGCCATGAGCTGGAGGCCAGGTGTTCAAGCTCAGGAGCAGATGAAGAACATTTCAAATTCAAACTGTAACATCCCCACGTCTCAGGAACCACAACAGTAAGAAGCCAAAGAAAAACCAAACCAGAATGTCCTACCAAGCAAGGCAGACTGCTCTCCCATGGGCCAACCCACCCATCAACGCACCATGTTTGTTAACATTCTGAAAGACATTTGTGCCGAGCACAAATTGACTGAGTTCCTGTTTGTATCAGAGATTTCAGAAGCGGCAGGAGATTTATTCGTGGAATCTTAACACCCATTCAGACTGTCGTAAAACACAAAGGACCAGATTCAATAAAAACCCTGTCCAACTTCCACAACAGTTAAGTCTGCGTGAGCCTTCAAAACAAAATCAATTTTTCCAGTTTGCATAGGGCCGCTCCGACTTCGGAGGTTTGGAAGCCAGCTGGGGCATTTCCTAACTCATTCCCTAAATTACTTTCAAGAGTAGTTTTGAGGCCCATAGTCCATCAGAAATCAGTCTCCCCTCTCCCCTCTCCTTCCTCCCTCCCTGCTCCCTTTCTCTCTTCTTTTTTTCAAAAACATATTTCAGCGTACGTCTCGTGGAGAACAAACGACAGACCTGAGGCATATGTCTTATGCAAAACTGGCCCGTAAACAGAATTCTTTGGTACACAGTGAAAAAAAATATTTTCGATTTCATACCCCATACTACAGTAAAGCTGGGTATAATCGCTTTTAGAAATGAATGTGCCCATGGGCAGCTGTTCTTCATACATACTGGGAATGTTTTCTTTACATTCCTCGGGACGTAAGTGTTTGACACTAAGCCAGTACCTTTAGAATCGGTGAAAGATAAACACGCCCAGGGCTGATGCCTTATTCTCCCAACAAACTTTCTCCCACAACTAAAATGTTAAAACTTTTACCCCACAGCCCACATTCTGACATTAGTCCAATAACTAATGTTCTGTCCAAGTAAAATACATTTTGTCATAGCTTGAAAATGTTACCTTTCACAGAAGTATAGTATTTCTGACCAGCGGGGAACATATGTCAACATTATCTATTATTACCAAGTGTCAAGACTGAGGAGGGAAGGTGGGTGGTGGATGTTAATAACGACTTAAGCGATTTCTAAAAGAGGCATTTGAGAAGTACCGAGCCTTAAGTTTCAAACGTTTTGTCTTATTTTCGCTGTGTCAGCAATCTCCCCTCCTCGCCCCTCCCCTCCAAGGGCAACGCTGCCTCTGACCGACGCCTAGTTCTCCTTTTAATTTTAGCCTGTGCTTTGCTAAGCTGGAAAGTTTGAAAAATACCCTAGAAAACTCCTCTGCCAGGAGACAGAGACAACAGCCTACCACCAGGACGGCCAGCGACTCCCACGCGCTAAGAAGAAAGATTTGCAGTCCCAGAAGCACACGAGTTTTGAGTTTGAAAACTTATTTTTAGTCCTCAACTACTAGTCCAGTGTTTACATCTGAGGTTTAAGCCTCTTGTTGGACATTGGAGGCCTCAGGGGCGACACTGGATAGCAGTGTGACTTCATTGAAGCAGGAGAAAAAGCTTCCTCCGTGGTGAAATGCAGCTTTCTCGTCAGGACTGGGAAGTGGTACTTAAGAATGGCTCTTGCCTTTTCTTCAATGGTGGTACTATGTGTAACGTAGAACCTGGGGAGACTGTGGTTCCCAAAGCCACGTCCTGGGCAGCCATGGCCATGAACTGAAGGCTTTCTTCGGGTCACCATGCTTGGACAGCTGTGTTCCTCTTAGTCTTTGGGCCATGTGGTTTTAACAAGTGTTTCACAAGGAAAGGACTCGATTTCTCACCACACAAGCATCTTGAAGAACAGTTTACTTTGGGTCAGAGACTGAAACTTGGGTCCTACTGCAGGCCTGGAATAGGAAGTACTCCGTAATCTGGCCCAGTTCCTGGAGACCTATGCGTTCTCCATTAAGAACATCAGGTCTCTAGGGTACCACGCATCTTGGAAAGTAAAATTTCAATAATTCTTCTCAATTACATTAAAAGTTAAAACTTACCTTTGAAAAAAGTCAGTCAGAACTCAGAGATCACAGACTCGTTTAAAATATCTCTTGTGGTGAAGAAGAAACTCTCGGAGCTATAGAAAGTTCCGACGGAGCAGAACCGTGTGTCACAAGACTGAAGGGGATAGCCATGCTTACTGTTTCGAAGTTAGGAGGAAGCATCCCCAGTCTGTTCTTCCTCATCTCGCCCATTTCTGAGGAAGAAGTCACAAAACAACGGTTTCCTTCTTGATGCCGTATGGCTAAGGCAAGAGCGGATTTTAATTATCCACACCATCTGCATTGCTGCCCTCCCGAGACATGGATTGTCAAGTGCAGAAGTCCACCTTCACCCCGCCCTGGGCGTCGGAGCCAAAACAGTTGCCTGATGCATCAGCAAGGCCTCTGAGGAGTTTGGCAGAGATCCTCCAGCCTCGTGGGTGAGGTGGGAAGCCCCCTTTCTTGGAAGTCTTCAGTCCTCTCTCGCAGAGCCCTCCCGAGTCCCTGAAGATAGGAAATTGGCAATATTCAAGGCCAAAGACAAAGTAGATTGGCTCCCTCTCTTTTAGAAAATACCTTTTTCAAGTTCCCCCGAGCTGACGAAGCATAGAAGGTGTTTATAAAAAGAGCGCTGACTGTCACGTAGGATGCTCTATAGACGATTCATCAGACATGGAAGTGAAAAACAACTTTTGTAAAACCTTTTTTTTTAGTGTATTTTTTTTTATTTTTGGCATAGGTTCTCACTCAGTAGCCCAGAGTTGCTTCCGACTCACTATGTAGCTCAGCTGGCTCACAGCAATCCTCCTGCCTCAGCCTTCTGAGCACTAGGATCCCAGAGATGCGCCATAAGTCACTATGCCCACTGACCAGCTAATTGTTTATCTGTTTACTCATTTATTTTAAGACAGGATCGTGTCATTCAGGGTGGTCTTGAACTCCTCGGTTAGCTAAGGACGACCTTGAAATTCTGATTTTCGTGTCTCCTCCTCCAAAAGGCCAGGATTATAGGCACGCACAGCCACAGCCCCTAGTCCTGATTTTTATGCAGTGTTGGCGCTCAGTGTAGGGCTTTGGCATGCTAGATAAGTGCTCTACCTGACCAAGGTCCATCCCTGACCAAGCCCAAACTGAACCAAAACTGAACCCGGTTCCACCCTATTTGGGTACCATATGATAGAGAAGTAAGTGGTAATATGGGAAGTCAGGATCCTGGTCTCTGTCTTAGTAGAGGGATTAAAGTGGAGCTTGAAAATAATCCGAGAAGGCAAAACAATTGAAGATGAAAGCCTATACTAGACTGAGCTACATAGCAAGATCTTGGGACCGGAGAGACAAAAGAAAAAAGACAAAATAAAAACAAAAACAAGCTGGAGGTGGTGGCGCACGCCTTTAATCCCAACACTCAGGAGGCAGAGGCAGGCGGATCTCTGTGAGTTCAAGGCCAGCCTAGCCTACAAGAGCTAGTTCCGGGACAGGAACCAAAAAGCTACAGAGAAACCCTGTCTTGAAAAAAAAAACAAAAAACAAAAACAAAAACAAGATGCCAGGAAGAAACAGACAAAATGCAAAAGTGAAAGAAGACGAGGACAGGTTCCCAAGGGGGGACTTTCCACCTCTCTGAGCCTTCAGTCTCTAGGGCGTGCCCCCACATGGCCCAGACATATGTTTTCTCTCAGCTAAGAAAGAAGGGCTTAGGATGCAGCTCCATGCATGACAGGTACACACTCCAGGCTCTGGGTTCAAAATAGAAAAAGAAAAGAGCAGACCTGATTGAAAAAAAAAAAAAGATGTATTCACTGTAATTATAGATAAAATCTCTGGATGTTAAAACTAAAGAACATTAAGAACTTTCTACAGTGAAGTTGACTATAGCTAGGGTTTTTATTGCACCCAATACACAGGGAGATAGATTCACAAGAGTTCACAGAATAGTAATAACAGCATTACAAAATAGTAATAACAGCATTACAATAATCTTACTTAAAGTGTACTGACCAGTCAACCTCATAGTCTGTCACTGTATTTCTTTTGATCTCAAGAACAACCTGTTCTCTAAAGAAGAAACTTTATTTGTATCATCATTTTATAACCATGAACACCAAAGATGAGAAAAAAAAGTAGAAAATGGCCTGGCAGCCAGTAGGCAATCCTGCCAGAGGTAGAGCCATTTGGACCCATGCCCACCTGCGTGCGACCACCACAGCTTGCTACTGGCAATCATGACAGTTGGCTTTGGGGAAGATGAAGGACACTTTCGGATATTCCCAAACATGCTCATCAAAGACTAAGCACTTCAAGGATAATAATGGGAAATGGAAACCTAACTTCAAGAAATTTGTTTTCTCACAAGGAAGTGAAACAGCTTAGTTTTGAAGGTGTAAGTGCGATCACGAAAAATTAATCTTTGACTGCACTTGCATTTTGAGAAGGTCGGATCTAAGAAAAGCTGAGGAAGCATTTTATGCTAAGGTTGCCGAGAACTAAGTTCCCTTTTGAGGCTAGAAACTTTTTTCATAGTAAAAGCAGGGGCAGAGCTGACTGCACGGTGATGTATCGGGTGATGTCCTGTGCACCTATCTGCCTCACTGAAGCTCACTCTGGACGCTTCACGAAGCATTCATGGACTCTACTGAAAATGCCAAGCTATAGCCGTGATGTTTTTCGCATAATGTGTGATCTAAAAGTATCAAATGATTTATAATGTCAACCAAACACCACAGGGAAATTTGTAGAGGAAAAAAAAATCCTATTCGAAAGAGGTAAAGAGACTAAATAAAGAGTGGCCTTTTCTCTGGATGCTACTTAGCAGTCACCTGAGTTGGGGGGGGGGCACTTTGCCAGTGACAGCAGAGAGCACACACTTGTGAGATGAGTGAAGAGGGACCAGCTTGTGCCCCAAAGCCCTCTTTGCACCTTTTCCTTGCTAACCACATCGCAAGTCCCACCTCTGGCTGTGGCTGTGATTAGTGGGGGTCAATTGTCTAAATTTGGAGTGAGTGTTAATATACTCTAGTCGAGCACAGCACCAGATTCTTGTCTTCAATTTCTTAGAGACATTTTGCAGACAAAAAAAATACTGAAACATATGACAGATCCCAACATAACCAGCCAATAGCAGAGAAGGAAAAAGAATTATGCCAAATTAATCAATCTGAAGTAGTAAGCGCTGTAGAATCTAGCCAATTATTTGAGACTCGCTTATTGCCAACTTGCAACACCACTTAGTGTGTTTGGACGCCACAGGGGAGTAGCTGTGAGGTTTGAGAATAGTAAGCTAATAAGCTGCAACCAAGTTAATGTTTGAATAGTATAATCTTTCTAAGGAAAGTGGTTATAGCGGTTAGTTACTATAATGAAAAGCTTACAGTTTATATACATTTTTTTCAGCCAGTCATTCCCTTTCTAGAAATATGTTCTAAGAAAATAATCAAGCATGTGAACATATGTTTGGTTACATGGAACATTTATGCCAGCCCTATTTATATTCTCGAAAAGACTGGAAACAACCTTATGCTCCACAATAGAGAATTGATTAAGTAAATAACAGTGCAGCTAAGACAAAAGACATGTTATGGAATACCCGATAACACTGAGATAGATCCAGTAGTCGCTCTTATTTGAAAGGGAAGATTTGGAAATTACAGTAGGATTTATATTACTTTACAGAGATGAAATGTTTAGAAGGTTGTGCACTAAAATACTAACAATGGCGAGGGATTTCAATTTTTTTCCATCTTATTTATCCATACTTCCTAGAGTTTCCAGAATGTGCTTTTCAGCAAAGTGAAAATGGCTACTTCCAAACTACAGAAGAAATGTGTAAACACAGCAAAAGTAATATACATTCCTAAGCACATTAATTGTCCTAAGTATTTCCCACTAGAAGTGAAAACCCCTTTCTAATGCAGATAAAAGGAGGGGGAAATGGCTGTTTGTAATTACTCTATTTGCTATAGCTATCCTTTAATATCAAATATTAAAGCTATCTGATGGCAATACTGAACAATATTAGTTTAATCATGAAGTGTTAGGTAATAATCAATCTGAGTGTTCTATAATCTTTTAGTGTCTTAGTCTAATTACAAATTAAAGGGGCCAATCTTTGACTCCGCCTCAACTCTTTGAAGAGTATTAGACCAATCAGGCTAGAACAATGCATTAATTTCACTTGGACTTAGTTCCTGCTTTAGAACAGGATTAAAAATAAACACAGAGAATGAGATGGAAAAAAAAGTGAGTCATCTAATTTACATCGAACATAATGCAAATAAGTATTTTTTAATAGATGGTCAATACCTAAAATACTCAGTTATAGCAGATTAGCAGTTACTTCTTACTGGAAAAAATTAGTAATTTTAATCTCACTGCAGTTCTTTTTAGCCTGTCAACGCAGAATTCATTTATTTTTGAAGAAGAAAAATCTTTTACTTGGAGACAAAGGTAAGTCACAGTACACCTCAAACTAATTAAAGATGAATCTTTTATGTAACAATGGTACAAAGAAAAAATCAAATTGTATTTAATAACTCAGACAAAAACAGCCATCCAGCAAAAGAATATTGCCTTCTTTTAATTATTAGAATAAATCATTTCATGGAAAACTGTTTGGCACACAGTGACTATAAGATGATGATAAATATTACACAAAACAATAAAAAGGAGAGAGATTCTCTATCCAGGCAAACTCACGCCAGTCGCAAGGAAAACCTCTGAGAAACCATGTGCCAAGAGGCACCTTAGAGATCTCAAAGTTACCCTTCAGAGACCTAAACAGGGCCTATTTTCATTTTTAGGACCTACCCTTTTGCTTTATTCCAAACAAGACCAAGCACTGAAATGTTGTTCTCCAGGGAGTTGTTGTTGGGATAAAATGTGTGCAGGTCTGCTGGTCACTAAGTGTGGGCTGGGGAGCACAGTCTCAGAGCCTTGTGCTTGTCCTGCTGGAGGATCCCAAGTCTGGTAAGACGGAGTGCAACTGGGGACACTCCGCCCGAGCTCTGCTTCCTTTTCCAGATGTCCAGATGTTTGTGGCACTGAAAAACAGGCAAACTCCTAGCCTTCTAAGCAGTTTTAGTTTTGAGTCCCACCACAGATGTTTGGAAACTACACGTGTGCTCTGACTGCCTTGTAGCAGATAAGCATTTCATTAAAAGCAAGAACACCAACAATCTAAAACAGTCATCATTTCTTGCCATCCCATCAGGATGGCTTTACCGTGTTCTCTGTGGGACACAGACGTAGAAGAGATGGTCTCTTCCCATAGGCAGATCTTCACACATGATATGACAAGGCTTATGTCTTACTTTTCCTAAAAAGTTTATTTACTATAATAACTGGCTCGGGACTCCCTACTAAACTTGTGTTTATTCTTTCAATAAAGGTCACTACCTACCAATAACCTTAACCACAATAAAAAAAAAAAAAAAAAGAACCTCGCCCTGAGGAACCTCATGAGGCGTAAGTCATATCTTAGTGATCTGGTTCCTTCTAAATTTCTGGTTAGGTTTCTCCCAAATACTGGCACCCCTGTCCTAACTTTTAACTATGTTAGTCATGACTGAAATGCTCTCCACTAACTAACTCCACCTAATTAGGTTATTCAGTGCCTCATACGATTTTGTCAACTAAAAGAAAAGACCATAATTCTCTTGGGCCAGCGGGCTGGCTTAGTGACCTTTGTCTCATTATCCTAAGAGACTGGAATTCATCATACAAGAGAGGAGCACAGACAACAGAGTTTCATGAGAAGCAGAAAATCCTAATAATGACCATGGTTTGCAAGAATATAACCTTTGACCCTGAATAGCACACAGGACCCAGTCTATACAAATTCAACAGTACTATAAAATAAAAGAAAGAATAAAGGATGTGATTTTTCAAGAATTCTACACAGGAAGAAAAATTATGCAGAGAAGTTTATAGATAGTTTCAATTTTGTTGATGCTTTTTTTCCCAGACAAGGAAACCTAATTTTTTATAATAATGCTTAATGTTACTAGTATATAGTTTACCTAAAGAAACTTTTTATTTGTTTTTATTTACTTACAGTCATAGAGATTAAGCCCAGGACTTTACACATGCTAGATTAGCAACATCCCAATCACATGCAACACAAAGTTCTTCATGCATATGTTATTATGTAAGGTATACAAATACCTGTCTTAGTTCCTTAAAGAAATCAAGCTTCACCTAGTGGCAGTGGTGCAAACCTTTAATTCCAGCACTTGGGAGGCAGAGGCATGAGGATCTCAGTGAGTTCAAAGCCAGCTTGGTCTCCAGAGTGAGTTCAAAGCCATCCTGGCCTACAGAATGAGATCCAGGACAACCAGGGTTGTTATACAAAGAAACCACATCCCAGAAGAGAGAAAGAGAGAAAGAAAGAAAGAAAGAAAGAAAGGAAGAAAGGAAGGAAGGAAGGAAGGAAGGAAGGAAGGAAGGAAGAAAGAAAGAAAGAAAGAAAGAAAGAAAGAAAGAAAGAAAGAAAGAAGAGAGGGGAGAGGGAGAGAAAGAGGGAGGGAGGTGAGAAAGAAAAAGAAATCAAGGTTCAAGGTTCAGATAAGGTAATCAATTTGTCCACTGTCAAAAATCTAGTAAGTCAAGAATGGAGCAATATCTAAGCAGCTGAGATCACTTACTGCTCTTGAAGAGGACCCAGGTTTAGGTCATCAACACCCACATGGAGGTTCACAACTATCTTTAACTCCAGTTCCAATGGTTATTATACCCTCTTAAAAGCCTCCAAGAAGACTGTGCTCACATGGTACATGTACACACACGCAAGTAAAACTTGCACACATGTAAAATAGTAACAGTGTGCATCTTAAATCTACTAAGTGGTAGGCCTTGGGCTCAACAGAGACCTACAGGTTCTATAGCCCATGCACTACATTATAGAGATAAAAAAGAGTAGAAAATGGAGGTGTACAAAGGAACCTGGGAGACTGCATTCAAAATACAAAAGAACCTTAAAAGGTGTAAATATATTTTTCAGAAGTAAAATAAACATGGCAAATTAAAAATTAAGTAATTTTATAAAATGGCTTGTAGCCATGTAGGTCAGTGTCTGGCTCAGCCGTCATCAGAGAGGCTTCCTTCTATAGTTGTTGTTGACTAGTAAAGAGACCCAAGACTGGACAATGAGAAGAAGAGGAGAGACTAGAACCAGTCAGTCCTAAATGAGATGTCTTCATCAAATCCCTCCCCGCAGCAGTCAGGGAGCTGTGCGTAAGAGGAGGTAGAAAGACTATAAAATCCAGAGGGGATAGAGAACTCCGAGCAAACATGCCCTCCAGACACAGAAGGACCGATGCACATATGAACTCACAGAGACTGTGGCAGCATGCACAGGACCTGCACAGGTTCGAGCCAGATGGGGTCCCAGCACTGAAAGAGAAGTGAGTAGGAGCTCCCATCCCTAACCAAGAAGCTGTTTCCAATCGACAACTGCACATAAAAGGGGGAGGGGGATCCATTTTTAGGATTTAGTTTCTCCAGTGGATATACAAACCACACTTAATGACAGGCCCCAAGCCCAGAAGTAGATGGCCAACACAAAATGAACTCAGTAATATTTTTTGAGCCTTTTTTTTTTTTTGTCTCAATTTGTTTTCTTTGGGCATTTTTTTTTTTACCTTACTAATCTTTTGCTTGTATAGTATGGTTTCCAACAGTGTGTTTTTATGGTGTGTGTGTGTGTGTGTGTGCGCGCGCGCGCGCGTGTTTCTCGTGCTTCTTCTTTGTTTCTGTTTTATTCTACTTTTATTTGTCTGTTTGTTTCCGAGAAAGAGAGAAAGAAAAAGAGAGAGAGAGAAAACGTGGAGCTGGAAGGATATGGGGGAGGATCTGTGAAGAAACAAAGGAGGGAAATTTGTGATGAGAATATGAGAATATATTGCATTGGAAAAGATTATTTTCAATTTAAAGAGAAAAAAATTGAATAGTTTTGTAATTGAAAACAACAATAGAAGTGAAATGAAATTGTCTGGTAACCTAAAAGTTAAAGTTTATAAGATTTTCCCAGCAGCGCTGGGTAACTTGTTCAAACTCTGCTAGGGTAGAATTTGATGCCATGGATGTTTCCTGGACTTTAGCCAGCTACTTAGTTACTGATCTTATAATTAGTTACGCTGACTGTCCAGACAGCCTACAGTGCAAGCCAGGAGCTCTGAGACTGCATTCCTTAAGTTCATATCATATAGTCTTGGACAGTAATCACAATAGTAGACTCGGTATGGCATAATTACAATAGCTCTAGACTGAGTCAAGAGCCAAAAATTCTAGCTGCAGATTTACTAATCTTGTGAGCCTAACAAACTAACTTAATTTCTTTGTGTCCTATCCTTACCACTAAGAAAGGAGGGAATTTGTTTACCCAACAAAGTCACACTCTACTCCCAAGGCTCCGTTCTCCTGAGACTTACGGCTTGGGAAAGGGTGAGAAGACCAGAAAGTTGCAAAGGCAGCAGTTCCATAATGGAAGTCAGAAACCGATAGGTAGAAAAACTAACCCGGGGAAGGGTGACACCATAGACAGCGAGGAGAGACAGTTCTTGCTTTTACCACATCAAGACGTGGTTGTCTCAGTTTGAAAAAGAACTGAGTTGGTTCAGGATAGCAAAAGGGTAAGATTCACTGAGTGAAGGTAGCAGGGTTCCTGGATGAGTCCCAGAAGTTTTCCTTATCAATAGCTCTGTAGTTGAGGCTGGTGTCCCCCTGAGTGGAGAAAAATGGCGGTGGTCATGTTTTAGACTTGCTTGGCT
This sequence comes from Chionomys nivalis, assembly GCF_950005125.1. Taxonomy (NCBI): domain Eukaryota; kingdom Metazoa; phylum Chordata; class Mammalia; order Rodentia; family Cricetidae; genus Chionomys; species Chionomys nivalis. The sequence goes on from NC_080107.1 coordinate 32,822,446, forward strand.
TCCAGATATGACCTCCAGATATGACCCTGCCTAATCTTGAAGCCTGGTTCCAATGACAGCATTCTGTACTTACACATCAGGACCAAATAACCCCTCCTAAAAGGTGGAAGGTGGTGAGAAATAAATTAGATTCGTGCCCATGAGCAGCTTAGGACAAACAAACAAACAAACAAACAAAAACTGGCAACCAAGAGAATCTAAGATAAGTACAAGCTTGAAGCCCAGTTGATAAAATTAATTAACTGTAAGCCTAAAAGGACAACAGGGTAAAGTCAAGTAGTTAGATGCCCGCTCTGAACTCATTTGGTGCCTCTTTATTCTTGAAGAGCTAAATGAGTAGGTACTACGAGAATTTGTCTGGGTGGGTTTAGTGTGAAACCTGCCATTTTACTTTGTAAGGGCTGGACTTATCACCTCAGACGTGTGAAAATGGGTGTGAAAAACATTCCCCCTCCCACCCTAATTTCATCTAATAAATAATTTGGTTTCCCCCCTTTAAAGACATTGCTCAACCAGAAAATGAACCAAAATACCCTGTTGTTTCTCATGCCAATTCCTCACCTTTTAAAACAGAATTTTTGGAAACTCTTGGGATCAGAAATTTGGTGTCATGATGGGTTCAAGGACAATCAGGGACAGTTGCTATGGTACATACTCGATTCTCCCTCTGTTCCACGTTACCATACGCAGAAATATTCCTTGCCACCTACCTGTGTGTCGCAGGAAGATTCTCTTGAGATGTTCTTGCACAGTGTGGGGAATGACCTCCACTCCATAAGACAGAGCTGCCTTGCTGCAGAGATGGCCACCAGCACCTGCTCTCCCCACTTAGATACAGCCAAGGGTCCTAGGAAGCATCACTAGGGAAAGCATCTTGTGAACGGTAGGGCTGCACTGATATAAAATGTGAATATCAGGTTTTTATCTGAATATGACTATGACTTGCTCCTAAGTGGAGAAAATGCCTCCAGTTTTCTCCTTCCCTTAAGATTAGCCTTCAAATACACTATCACAGGCACAGCTGGTTGAGACCAGTCTGAGCAAGTGCTGTTGCTGAGAAGACAATCCACACGTGTCGAATCAACGAGAGCATAAAAGTCTCACTTCAGTGCTTGACACACGACATTAAATAGAACTAAAAGAGTAAAGGTTATTTCACACCTTTTTTTATATTTCTTGTGACAGGTTCCACCCAAGTCAAGTTCCAGATTATTCTTTAACCTTTTTATTATTTATTTTATGTTTTGAGATAAGATAATTGCATCATTTCCCCGTTTCCTTTTCCCCCTCCAAACCCATGAATCCCTGTTTGCTCTCTTTCAAAATTGAGGTCTCTTTTTTCATTAGTTGTTGTTAATGTATATGTGTGTGTGCATATATCTGAATGTATAGATGAATATATATATATCTACATACATAAGTATATGCACAATCATTTCTAAGTAGACAATGTTGTTGGATTTTTTTTTTTTAATGTGAGCTTTGGATCCCTTCTTTACCACTGTGATTCTCCACTTTGAGAAACCACTCTGTTTATGTCCCAGTCACTCAGTCATTAACACCAGTGGGTTAGGGCTCAGCTTTTCACATGAACTTCTACAGTCTTAGAAACCTTAGCTTACAAGCACAAGGAGCTCCCCACTCAAGAGGCCACATGGGCTACCCTGCTTGGATACCTGCATCACAAGTTGGATACCACGAAACTCTTAAGGTAACTTCATTTTTCGAACCTTACTAGTTAAGCATTTCCTTTCTGCTGGACTGGAAAACTTACAAGTAAAGTTCTCTTCTGCTGCTGAAATCACATTCAGAGACTGACTGTAGGAAAGAGGTAAGCCCTTCCCTCGGAGCACATGGAAGACAGACCCTGATGAGTAGCTCACAACTCTTAGGCACCCCTACTGAAGTTAGGATGAGCATCAGAGTGGGGCAAACAGGACATTCAGATTTGAAAAAAAAAAAAATCCTGAAATCTCTAGACTATAAGTAAAAACTCCCTCTGAGGACACTCTGGTCACCAAACCCGAACCTATTCAGAAACAAAAGAACAAAAGTGAGATTAAGACGGGACAAAAATTCCACAGCTTTACTTAAGAAGTGGTATTTGAGCTATAAAGGATTTCCTGTCATTCTTGCTTCAAGTAATTTTATAATATTCTTTTGTTCTTGGGTTCGTCTGAACCCAAACAATCATGTATGCAAATGGCTCGCTACGCCAGTGGATGACCCAACAGTGTAAACATTATTGTTTATCCAGAAGCATTATATGTTCATACACAAATGGCATTAAAAGCTTGTGGTTAGATCAAAAAACCACAACTGTAATTGTTTATTTATATAGCTCACCATTACTCCCGTAGTGTAAGTTTACATTTTACAAAATTTCTAAACAACGCTGCTGCTCTTAGAAGAGTGAAAAATGTATGGCTTGCCCAAATGATTAAAGACAAACAGCTTAGGTCCAAGCCTGTGGCAAGATGCTTTAGTATGGAAATTATTTACTTTGCCCAGCCTTACAGTTCTCATTTTGAGGCTGCCCTTGAAACTCTATGATAACAGGGCCATTCAGGGAATTTCTGCATTTTTCCTTTTAGTTCAGGGCAGCTGGTTTCTTTCTTCTCTTAGCAGAAAGCTAAAGTATATTTATCACCCTAAGAATGACTCAAAACAAACAGGAAGTCTTCATCAGCCGGCTCCTGGGCATAGCTGATACTAGGTACCGACAGAGAGGAAACAGAGCGTCCATTCTCTGGGAGCCCGGCAGAAGGTACACGCAGATGCAAGCGATAACCAAGTTAGAGATGCTGCGAATGACCACCATGTCCTCCCAAGATTAAGTGGCGTTGCAAGGCTCGCCAGCTTTCCGAGGCTACGAAAATTCCTCAGGAGTTTTCCTTTCCATTTCAGTTTGAAAGAGCAGTTTGAACTGGATACCACGGGCCTCAGAATCCTTGTGAACCTAAGCGCCAAAGGAAACCTGGGCGGGAGCTATTCTGGGAGATCTGCCTTTGATCTGGTTGCTAGGAAAGAGTCCGGCTTTTGTTTGGAAGTATTCTGAATGGCTCCTTCAGTCAGAATGAGGCCTGCAGGTCACTGTCTGAATTAAGTGAAGAGAATTTTTTTTAACGGTAAAAATGAAGTTGTCGCTGTATGCCGCAATAAAGCTGGAGAGAGCGACTGTATTGCCATGCTATGGCAGCGGCTCTTTGCTACGCAACTTCAAACTCCAAGGTTTACTGTGAAAATCGCTGGAGCGTGCTTGCAGATCAAATATATGCAAATATCCCTCAGTGGCACATATGTTCCTAGAGACCTTACCCTACACCTTCTTTTCAAATAAAACCTGTTTCAGATTGAAAGCACACTTTGCTTCTATTAATACAAATGTTCACTATCAAACAATTTTTAACCTTATAAATTAATAGAAAGGCCTCACACCGAACCTTCCCCAACCAAACCAAAGTCGGTGGACTGGCCTGCTAACTACTAGTGTTCAAAAGTATTAAGCAATACACCAGGGAGAGAGCCTATAAATGCTGGGCTTTTTTTTTCTTCTATCTGTTGACTAATCTTGTTTAGGATAACGCAAGTACCTTTGTATAAGGACTTGGAGGACAGTATCTAATCTTCCCAGATCCCGGTAAGGTAGAAAAGGAGGCAATCTTATCTCCACTCAACAGAGGATGAGGAGACAGAGATGCAAGGAGGCTGAATGACAGGCTCACATCTTGAGTGGCACATTCTGCACAGATATAAGGAATGACAGGAGCCCTCTGCAGTGTAACCCACCCCTCAAGTCCCTGGTCCCTTCCAGCTCCTGCATTATTTTCCGGTGACCATGCTAGCTCTCCATAGACTCTTGGGAAAATGTGCAGCCGCTACGAGGATCAAGCCCTTGACCTTGGCACCAGTGAAAGAAATCAGGTGCAAATGAACAGAGCCCCTTGAATGAAAAATTTGTAGCCTAAAGCAGAATGGGGCAAATCAAAGTTGCTTCTAAATCATTCTGGAATAGAAAAGAAAGGGCTATTTTTCACAACTTCATTAAGTTTTAGTCTCTCTGTGTGTTGTTTGAAACTCGTTTTGTTCTCCTAGCCAATCCTAAAACGTAAGCAGACACAAAAATAAGAGGGAGCTAAGAAGAAAGATGCGTAAATAAACATTCAGTTTGAAAGAACAAAACGTATAAGGCAAAAGTAAGCCGAAGTTGAGAACTTCAAGCAACACTGTTGAATGAAGAAAAGTTCTACCTGTATTTGATTTGTACTACATAGCAAAGGCAAGAAATGTCTAACAAAAAAAAAGGAGGTCCCTCTCCAAATAATATCAGACACCCTCTTTTAAAGAAAGTACCTTATTTCTTGGAGAAAGCTAGAGTGGAAATAAATTCAAACTCGCAGGAGTAGCCATCAGATGTCCCCCGAATTAACTAGGTGATAAGAGACGACCATCTCAAGGAGACTACGCCAGAGGTATCTGTCACACAGGGACGCCTCCTCCAGTCTGAGCAGGAAGGCAGCCTAGGCTATCTCTTGGAATGCAATCACCCTGCAGATCACCAGGCAAAAAAAAATGCAGGAAGCCCAAAACAGACCTGCCTGCCAAAAGACATTTGGACAAGAAAACAGAATGGTTTCTGAGTAGTGTGACATCTCCTTCTACCTGCCTGCTTTACCCAAATCTCTTTTTGAACTTTGGGTACCGCTGTAGAAGATCTCTGGACACCACAAAAAATTTGTAATTCTACCCTGAAGGCACAATGCAGATCTAGATTTGAGTATCAAATTAACGGATCCTGAATTCACAGTCCAGGACTGCTGGTGTGTTTAAAAAAAAACAAAAAAAAAAAACAGCTCTGAATGTGGAGAGAGAGACCAAATAGCCTTTCTGGATCTGTGTAATGGCAACAGGCTAACAGTACCAATTAGCCCGTTACATAATGGGTCTTCAGGACCTGCCATGGACCAAATCTGAGGAACCCTTACTGAGTGGGACCCAAACCTGGGGGCTTGTTCTCTCCTCACTCACTCACCATGGCCCTGTGCAACTGTTCCAGCAACCCGCAAGGACTTGGCATGAATTTCTCAGTGTGTCGCCATGGCTAGAGCTAAGCAAGAGCCAAAAATGAATTAGGTAAAGACGGGAGGCTCCAGGCACAAATTCAGCAGGTGAATTTATTTGCAAATTACTCCTTTTAGCTTGCTCGTGTGAGATTCTCCTTACATACTTGGAAGAAAACTTTATCATTCTTAAAGCAATATCTGGTTTCAATAATTGGTTCAAAACCAATCAGGCAAAAAAAATACATAATAAGAGAGTCCTTTTTAAGTCATTATGCATTTATGATGGGATTATTGGTTTCAATGATGAGAATGCTATTGTTAGGACTGAGTTGGGTTAAACCATCTTATTTTCTTGGAGAATTCTCTAACATTTAATTGATTTACCTTATTCCTTCTGCCCCAATACACTAGTGTTCTCTGTTCTTCTTGCTCTTTGGATTAAGTTGTGTAAGAGCCTCGTGCAAAAGCCATCTTTTGGGATCCACAACCTCCTCTTTGAGCATTTGGTAACACGTGACATTATACTGAAGTGTAATCAGAAATCAAACCGTAGATCATAGTTTTGATATTTGCGGGGGGGGGGGGGGGGGGCTGACAACGTACAACTAGCTAAGGCAGTGATCCTTTTCTCTGGTTTGTTAGTAACCTGGAGTACCTCCAAGTACCTCCAAGATGGTGAAAAACAAACTTACAAAACATTTTCTGAAGAAAACTAATTAGAGTTTATCCTGGTTTGAAATATAAAAAAAAAAAAAATCTGTTACTAGATAGGAAGTGTGTCACAGTAGGACTTGGAATTTGGTGAGAAAACAAGCAACAATAGTCATTGAAACTCCTCAGAGCTTAAAAGCCAGTGTGTGCTCCAAAAGTTAAAAGAAGAAGAAAAGAAAGAAACTCTATTCTTGTTCTTAGGAAGTTCAATCCCAACACATACCTTATGACACACTCAAAAAGGAACTAAGACAAAACCCATTCCAGGACATTTCCTCTAAAAGAATGCAAATAAGGTGTGTCACATACTTCCATGAATAAAATAAACTCGATAATATCTAATAACACCATTACACTATTCAATGTGCCTAAATTACAGCTGTACTAAGAAATGAGAAAATCTCTGGAATGGGACCAGGATTGCTTTTTAATTGTCCATTAGAAAAAGGCAAAACATAAAATCGCCGGCAACGATTTCCTTTTGAGATCATTCACCTTATTTTTAAAATGCGAAATCAAAAACACACTGTGAGGCTGCGGAATGCGAGCAAGCAGCTGTCTGCTCTCCTCAGCTCAGACGTAGCAACTACAGCAAACCCACAGTGCCAGCTTGAGACTGGCCGGGCAACTAGCAGGGCACACAACAAAACCTTCACTTTTTGGTGTCGAATGAGCCCACTGAGGACATGTCCCTCCCTTCACCTTTTCTCCCGAATTGAGGTCTCACTATTTTGGGATGCTCTTCCATTATGGGATGTACTCCCAAAGCCCCTGAAAAACAATGACAATTTTATTTTCACATTCAAATTCCTCTCCCAGGGCCATATTCCATGAATGAATGGCTTGTAAGACACACCGCTAATAATAAAATCTGCCAACGATGCCAACACAAGTGCAAGACAAGCTCGGGAAAGCTGAGGCTGGCCAGAGAGCTTCTCCCATACCTACAGTGGCTGTCGCCTTCCAAGAAAGCTGTGGAGTCGCCTGCTTATTTATGTGCGTGCTCGCCAGGAAGGTATTACTTTTAAAAAGTGAAAATAAATAGCTCCTGCAACCCCTTCCTTGTCTTGAAATTCCTATTTCTATTAGAAAATAAACTTGTAAACTCCATCTGTTAAGATGCTTAAGAATCAGACCCCACAGAGCATACCAATGTGTGTTGAAGGATCAATCCTATACTGGCAAAAGAAGGCAGTAGAAACGAGAAGGCTATCCCCACTCAAACGTAATGCACTGTTGAGACGCTACAGAAAAAACAAGCACAACCCAAGCGATTGTACGTGTCGTAAACGCAACTCGCCTGACCTCGCCAACACTTGTACCCTGTGCTTCTGTCACGAAATTGTCGGAATTCCAGAGTGAATGCTGCTTGAGCTCTCTCACCCAGTGCCTTAGCCAAGACTTTTTTTTTTTTTTTTTTATCTCAGGGTAGTCTTCTTTCCTCTACAACAACCACAACCCCACCACTACCAAAAGACTTTTAATTCATTTGCCTCCCATCAATAAGCTGGTATGTAAAAAATACAACAACTGAGCTAACATAGAGAAATCTCTATACAGTTTATCCTGTCCCCTGTACCATTTGCTTGGCAATGGGCAAGCTTCTCCCTATTGCCACACCCTCACTCACTCTTCTTTCCAGCCACCGTCACTTAACAAACACTTTTTGAGCACCTACTATGCCCAAAGCCCTTGGTTGGTACAGAGTTCTCAGCAAACCGGATAAGACAAAGGAGATGTCCTTCAGCTTTAATTCTCACGGTGGTGTGAACACAGAAGTGAGGCGGTCTGAACTTCAAACGCGTTATCAGAGAAGATGCTGTTCGGTGAAAAGAAATAAAAACTGAACTGGGGACATTTTACTTTTGCTAAGTGTGAAGGCAGCGACCGGCTTCTTAAGAAATGACAGAAGAATTGGCTCAGCTGTTAAAGGCGCTCTCTGCCAGGGCTGAAAACCTGAGTTTAATCCCTGAGACATAGACCTACATGATGGAAGAAGAGAACAAACTTATGCGATCTGTCCTCTGACCTCTACACATGTGTAGTCTGCACATGTGCATGGATATACTTGCACACTTACATGTGTGCACAGATGTTCACACACACACACACACACACACACAATTTTTTTTAATGGCAAAATGAAGTAGTCCAGACACGGCTCTTAAGATTAGTCGCCCAGGGAAACCCTGGACATTTCAGTCCTTTTTAAGAGAGACACTCAGGGAAAGAAGAGAGTAGGTAGAAATGTCTGGAGGTGAGCTGAAGAAATAGGAAAGAAGTCAGAAAGCTGAAGCATAATGAATTAAGTAAGCAACGGAGAGCTGGAAATTCGAGGCACTTAGGGGCTAGAATTTATTCCAGACACAGTGGTCAGCCTACAGAGGATGTTAGACATGGACGTGCCTTGGCATGGCAGCCATGCTGACTCCCTGAAGAACCAAATGCAACAAGGCAGAGTCAGGAAATGCTTGAAACTGAGACAGGAGGGAGGGTGCAATGAAGTTGCCATAATGTTTATTTCATCTCTTGAGAAGATAGTGGGCCCTTAAGTATCATGTAGACACTTGTAGGGACCAGAAGTTCTCAAGAGGTAGAAATTCACTTATTTAACCTTATCCCTCCACAGGCCTTGGATTCATAACTCTGTACAGCTCTTTCCTATCTCCTGTTGTACAATGGTAGCCCAACACTGGCCCATTTCTCAGCTCTGTTCCCATAAACTCCATCTTAAGAACCAAGTAGTCTTAGTCTTCTCTGGTTAATCTTCAGAATGATACCCTTTACTAATCCCCGTTCCTCCCATTTGTTATCATGAACTCTACTTGAGCATCTAAGACTCCCAAATTTAAATAACATTCCACTCTTATAGACTTTTCTGATCCCCTATGGCTCCACTTCCCAACTGCCCCCAGTGCGTATTCTAATGTCATCGCTTGCGGTGCTACCCAACCAGATTTCCACCTCTTCACTCATGGCCTCCAACTGGAACCCCTTCCTGGAGCATCACCACCTGCAGCTCTGCCAACCCATTAAGACTACTCTCAAGGGTCCTATTTTTAAGGGAAACAGTCTGAACCACTCCTCTCTTAAAGACTCTATCTGTGTTTCCTGCAGTCAGGAGGTCAGACTGCTGCGTCTCTGTCATGGGACATTCTGGAGTAATTACCAAAACTTGTTCTCTCCTTCTTTAGCTTAAGGGGCTAGGGAAACAAGCCAGAGAAAGCTACTGCCTTAAAAAGGGATTCAGGAAGGCACACACCTAAAGTCACCACTACCTTGAGGAAAACAAGGACTGCCATTCTTCTGCCAGGCCCTCGGTCTTGCTTGTGGAAGAGGCAGCATCTTTCTAGTATGGCTGTGCTCCATGAGGGGGGCCTGAGACTCCCCTGTCTTGCACATATAGTACATTTTGTAGGTTCATATCCCCCATTAAAAGTGAAAAATAAATAAAACCCCTCCAAAGATTTAATGAAGCCTTCTTCATCTCTGTATTTGGAAGATATTTTATTGACTTTTGTTGATGAATAGATGTTAAACATACAACAGCCAATTTTCAAAAACGTTTTTATATCTTCCACCCAACTACTGAAGATAGAAGTAAACTATTTTTATTTCCTACCTTACAATTCCATTTTGTGTAGTATATACATATGTGTGTAAATGCACATGTTACATAGAGAGACATGTGTGTGTATGTGGCTACATATCAACTATTGTCCATTTAATAAAAATTCTGAATTAAATTCTTGAACAATTAATAGAAGTGATGCATTGTCCTACTGAAGCCCCCAAGGATGCTCCTATTTAAAAGAAAAATACCTTTTAAAAGGGGGGGGAAATCTCTTCATCTGCTGTGAACAAACAGAATTATAGCAGCAAGGAATCATTCTAGATCACGAGAATTTGGAAGCCTCTGAAGACCAGAGTAAGAAGGATGTTCCTGTTGGTGACATGTGTTCACCAACATCAACCCTTTGTACAAGGTGTAGCTAAGGTCCACAATTCAAGACATTCTGCACATGTCCTTTAAACACAAAGACCTCGTCCCTGCTTTCTCTTATGTCAATAAAGATAATGTTCATGCAAGATGTAGGTGCTTACACCTTTAATCCAAGGGAGGCAGAGGAGACAGGACGATCTCTGTGATCTTCAAGGTCAGCCCAGTCTATATAATGACTTCCAGGCAGTCAGACCTACATAATGAGATTCCGTTTCTATATGTATCTATTACTCATGACCACAGTTATTAATAAGCGAGTAGTGTAGAATCTCATTTCATGTAAGAAAGGAAACCTTATCAAACATATAGGTACTTGCTGACTTTGGGATATCATAGCTTACCTTTATCAAAAGTAAGCACCAAATGCTAAAATAGGAATAATAACTATATTAGAAGACAAACTTGTGACACAGCATGTATTTGGTCATGTGAGGCTGCACATGTAATCCCAGCACCACCAAAGCTATGTTAATCTGCAGCCTGGACATCTTTGTTCATAAAACATCAAATAGGCTAACGAGGATTTTTTTTCTCTAAATAGGGTTTTCTATCATCTCTATAAACATGATTTTATTATATTCCTTGTTCCTAGGTAATCACATACCAAAGTAATTATAAATGTAATTTATACCACTCTACCTAAAGAATAGTGTTTTCACCAGTAATGAACTAATATTAAAACTCCAGAGCAATTATGCTGTCTATAATTCATTACAACTCTCTCTGCCCGTTTGTGATCTTTCTTCCTTACCTGCCTTCACTGTCTTCCTTTTCCCTGCCCTTTGCTCTGCTGGCTGTTTCACCATTTGTAAATAATTTGGTGGTCCCTCTTAGCTGACGGACTGCATCTTCAGACCTTAGCTCCCCGATAGTCCACAGACTGAGCCATTTAACTCCACGAGTCCTGGTCTCATTGACTCCCTCATCTTTTCTTGGTTCACTTATAGCAGATACTTCTCTCGTCAGCTTCTGAAGAGACTAACAAAGACTTCATTCTTACACAGCAACACAAAAGCCAGGCTGATTTCTGATGCAGCAATATGTTTAGATTCTCAATATGTCTATGTCACAACCTGTGAAATATTCTGAATTATGATTTAAAAAAAAAAAAGAAACTGTCCAGTTCTATGCGGAAAGTTCATCTCTCCTGAAGTCTGACTGAGAAACTAGTGCATACTCAATCTGAAAGAAATGGGTGAGGAAACCACCAAGACAACCATGAAATCCTGTTTCTTAATTTTTCTATGCTTCACTGTCTTTCATGTGTTCATATCTAGAACCACATGGGCTCCGTGTATGAATTCAGGACATGCTTGGTCTTTTGGACTTTGTCTTTCTCCTTTTTATCTTTCTTCTTTGCTATTCATGCTTCTTTATTACTGATCACAAGTGGCAAAGCCCAGCACTGCAAGTAAACACCTGTTCAGCTCTATCTGAGTAAAAAGCCTCTCAGACTTTCGCGCCATTATGTGCTCTTGAACAAGGTTAGAACAGCATGGATGCTCTTACCTCTCCTGGCTTCCTTTCCTCCTCTTCAAGAGATGATATATATTTAAAAAATCAAGGTATTTATGCTGAATTCATCCAAAGTGGTGTGGGCCACTATTTCTGTTTGCTGTTTTTACCTGCTGAAAATTAGAACTGGGGAGAGAAACCTGTGAAAGAGGTCTTTGAAAAGAAAGACATGACGTCAGAATAATTCTGTAATAATGAACCTCTACATACATGACTCAAAGCAGATTCTGAATTTAGAAGATAGCGTGCAATTCATTCTTAAAGTGGAAAATCGAGTAGGAAGCATCAAGATTCAACTACTTTACTTCTAAGTACTAAACTATCACCAAAACATATTTCGACCTGTTTTATTTGCTGTCCTATCTCTATGACTACAACAGTGTCTGCCATGTAGAAGGGGATTAAATCAACTAAGTGTGAAAGGAATGAGCTCCTTTTTCTTAAAATACTGAAACTTATTCGCTAGCTGCCAAAAGTAGGTTCCTTCATGCACAGAGGAGCATCAACCATGTAGTTGGCCCCAACTTCCTCCTCTTGCAGAAAGCCAATAGAAGAGCTATACTTTTTATAACCTAAGAATTAAAGTTATCAATGTATTGGTTCAGGCTACTTTAAAGTCTTGGATAATCATCTTTGGTTATTTTTAGGTAATTCCTTTTATTTCAAGCTAGAAATAAGTGTTAACAAAGATTGAAAACTAAATCACTGATACACAGCAGGAAAAAAAAATATCAATAAGAACAAAACCATGAGCAGATGTTGAGAAATAATCTCCAACAGCACAAACTGGGTCCTCTTTTTAGCACTCAGGTATGTTACATCAACCCCACATGAACCCACAATGTAAAAGAAATGAGTATAAGCCCTGGCATGGTGGCACACCTTTAATTTCAGAACTCGGGAGGCAGAGGGTGTGGTTCTCTATGAGTTTCAGACAGGCCTGGTCAGCACAGTAAGGACCAGGAAAGACAGATCTACATGGTGAGACCCTGTCACAAACAAAGCAAACCGTCAGGAAAAAAATCTTGGCACTGGAAGGATGGCTCAAAAGTTAAGAGCACTGACATCTCTTCCAGAGGACCTGGGTTTGATTCCCAGCTCCCACGTGGTGGCTCAGAACCATCTGTAACTCCGGTTCCAGAGGACCTGATAGTTCTCCTGACTTCTGTAGATACCTGCATGCACATGGTTCATTCACTTCCATAAACTCAGGCACATACATTTCCACATAAACTTAAATAAATAAATAAATAAATAAATCGGAAAGAAAAAGAAAGAAGTAGAACTTGAAAACAGTACACAAGAGAAGAAACATTTTTTTAATTGTAAAACAATACATAAATTTTTGGTACATATAACAATAAGCCAGAAGATTTTTTAAAAAATCAAAATATAGCAATGTTTAACTCTCAATGGTGAGATTATAAGTGAACTTACTCTTGCCTTTATTTTCTGCATGTTCAAAGATTACACTGTATGAATGTAAAACTGGAGCATTCACAAAAAAAAATCTACATTATTAAGTCACAAAAAAAAAATATGAGACAATGGGGTGGAGAGATGGCTCAGCAGTTAAGAGCCCTTGCTGCTATTGCAGAGGACACGGCTCAGTTACCAGCACCCATGTCACAGCTCACAACTAGCTGTAACTCCAGATATGATGCCCTCTTCTGGCCTCTACACGCAACAGGAATGCACATCATGCATGCAGGCAAAACACACTTACACACACACACACACACACACACACACAAATGTCTTTAAAAAGGAAAAAGAAGAAAGTCATGGATTAGATGGAGCAAAGGTAAAGATCACATAAGCACAAACACAAGACTCTAATAAACATTCACAGAAACGTCCTGTAAACACACGCATATCTAGGTATTGACTCAAACACATGGGGAGCCCTATTCATGACACCGATGGCACAACGCACACAGACAGCATGGAAGCAAACGCTCAGTTGATCAGGCTATGGTGAAAACAGCAACACTGTTTTAGTTGTGAACAAAAATGAAATGAGCAAGGGCAAAGGAACATGTCTTCCCGCGAAGACAAGCATCCATCTTTAGTAAAGCCAAGTTTGAACGTACACTTGTTGTCCCAGCTTTCAGGAGGCTGAAGAAGGAGGATCACTTGAGCCTAAGTGTTCAATATTGGCCTTAGGAACAGTGTGAAAGTCAAAGTCATCAAAAGAGATGGAGACAGAGAGACAGAAAGAGTGGGGAGGCTGAATTATACAATTTGTATACAAGTTGCTCCTCTTGCAGGCAAGGGTAAAGCAGTCAGAAATTAAAAGCATTGTTAAAAAGAACTCTTCAGCTCTGTTTGTTCCACAGGACTTACTAGAAGTTTCTTTGACATCTGTATATTACACTTGACAGATTCAAATTATTTGGGAGAACACACACCTTAACCTAGTAACTTCTTTGATCTCCTCTATGGTCAAAACACTGTAATATACCTGGCATACATGATCTAATTATAATATACCAATTAGCAGACAGACATAGTTTCCCTCTTTCTGGTTAGGTAGTAAATAAGAAATCATCAGGATCCACAGTATAGGATATTGTCCTTTTCAGATATCACAATTGCAGCGTAAAGGGACCATCAGGAAAACATAATTTTACTTTAAGGAATTACTATGCTAGTGGAAATATTGGGTGTGATAATACCTGCCACGGTTAATTCCAGAGAGTGGTTTTAGGTTCTTCAAACACGTGGTATGGATGGTCTTCCTTGGATCTCATGACAGTGGCCTGCAGATTAGAATATCTGGAATCAGTTCATATAGGCATGCTCAGACAGTGATAGAAAAATACAAAACATCCCATATTCCATTCAAGATAGGAGCTTCTACCAAGCTCAACCGCCTCTGTATGCAGTATTATACTAACAAGCACAGCCAAAGGGTGCGTTTAACAAGACGGTAAAGCCAGTTTCATTCTTCAGCCAGAAACACTAAAAATACAGCGTCTGCTGTGTGCTGACTGCTGGACTTCACACTTTACAGCCATTTCTACTTCTCTGGGTTCCCAATGCTGTCGTATTTTCGCTATTGTCCTTGGAGGTGACAGTTAAGTTGGAAAGAAGTAGAAACCCCCCTTTAATGGTGCCAGAGAATTCGCATACTAAGTTCAGGGACATCAAACTTCCAGTCACTCAGAGAAGATGAAGACAGTCTCCTGTGAATGCGGAGGGAGGGCTGGAAACCCTGCTTCACGATGGAGGGCCCAGCCTCTCTGGCTTGCATCATAGCAAATTCTGATTCCAAACACAATTCATTACCAACTCAATGTCTTTAATACATTCTCTCATATTCTCTCTCCTCTCTCTCTCTCTCTCTCTCTCTCTCTCTCTCTCTCTCTCTCTCTCTCTCTCTCTCTCTCCCCCTCCGCCCTTTCCTCCCTCCCTTCCTTCCTCCCTCCCTCCCTTCCTCTTTCCCCATGAGACCAAAAGAATGCATAAAGTTGGTGAGAGGTGGCAGAGATCAAAGGGCAAAATCACCAACTTGTTCCAAGGTGTTAGCCCTGATACTATGTTGTTACTCTCAATTCCACCCACAACCTTTTATTTTCTCTCTCCCCTTCCTGTCACCTTTACCTACAGTGATATTCACACACATACACACACACACACACACACACGACACACTTCTTTCACTTCAAAGGGCCTTACCAACTCAGTTTAAAGAAAAGGAACCATTCCTGTCCCACTGAAGCCAGGCACATGCCCTCTGACTAAAACTTTGACTTGATTTGAGAGTGATTTCACAGTCAAGAATTAATACCACATCGGGATCTATTTCAAACGCTCTTTTGAAGTAAAGCTTTGACTATCCAAGTATAGAGAAGATACAAGCACTTGACAGAATTCTTTCTACACAAGATGTCCACAGAAGACTCCAGAGTAACTCTTTGGTGGCAGTTCCTCTTTGTCCTCCACATCTCAGAAACCTGCAAGACCCAACTGCACATGAAACAACATCAAAGTCTGGAGAGAATGGCAGTTTACCCTGTGGGCAGAAGGCCCCATGTTTGCTGGACAAAATAATCTTTAAAAATCAGTATGACCTCCCAAATCTGATCTTCCCTTTCCCACGTGCAGCCTACTGTTACGTGGTGTCCGCCCACGTTCATCTGGACAGCAGATTCCGCCCTGTATCATCCTCCAGATACGTTCTGAAGAGATGTGAGGGGAAACGCTAAAGGAAGCCTCAAAGGTGGCCAGCTGTGAAGTTTATGTCCGGCAACCAGGCCGCCATAGCCTTCTGCTACCCCTGAAAGTCAAGCAACACCCTATTGCTTCCTCACCAAGATGAACTCTAGCTTCCTGAAGAGGATTTCTAAGGTTGTAGGCAGAGGTGGTGGGAAAAAAAAATGGGGGAGCTGAAAAGTCCAATCTGTCAGGCTCCATTTTAGACGAAAGGAAAGCCGAAAAGCGAATGTGTTTAGCATGAGCCATTTCCTGCACTCGGGAGGGAAGAAAGCGCGCTCCGAGCCTCGTGCAGGAGGAGATCCGCACCGGTTTATCTCTGACCTGCAGCTTAGCCCCAGTGTCTCCGCTGCCAAAAAGCTCCCATTCAACGTTGTGCTGAGTTCATCAGTGCTCCCGTGTCAGGATCCTAACAGGAAAAAGCAGGACAGACAGTCCCTCCATTCAACTGCCTGGGGACCCCATGACAACTCAAATCCCCTCACAGACTGTCCATATCAACCTTCGGCAGGTCAGAGCACACAACCCCTTCAGAACCACAGGCTCAGGGCCCACACCCTTTCCTCTTGTCAACATTGTCACTTTAAACAGAACATCGAGCCTTATCACGAAACCTGGAGTAAGTATGACAATTAAGATGGATTGCAAAGCCTGCTTGTGCTTCACAATTAACAATCGCTTGGCAGCAGGCTCCACACAACTGTTGGGGGGTATGGCAAGAACTTTATCCCCGCTTAGCGCTGCATTAGCATATTTAATAGGCTGCAAGACATAATTCCTGAGATATGAACATATTTTTGTCTTTTCAAAAAATCTGCAATTAAGCTATAATATGGAGGAAATGCACCAGGCAATCGGGGTGCAAATGCCACGAAGGAGCTGGGCAAGGAGGGCAAGCGAAGCAAGGCCCTCTAGCATCGTGGCTCCTTCCAGGGCCACGGAGGAAAAGGCCACAGTGGCCCCCGCCAGTGCTGGCATCTGAGGCATCTCTGGAAGCCCCCAGCTACAGGCTTACACATTTCAGCCCACACGTTTCAAAAAGCAGATCTCGGCGTGAGTCCTGTGGTTATTTAGCAAACATGGCATTTTCACAGAAGGTAGTTTTTTGATTCTTCGTCTCTGAGTAGTAGAAGAGGTTGTCAAAATAATAATAATAAATAATAATAATAATAATAAAAGGTATTTCATTCCACCAATATGAAGTCTTTCCTCAAACTCTCCACTGGTTTTTCTTGCAGTTGCCTGACCTTCCTCATAGAAGGAGTGGGGGACCTGGAGCATCAACTTACAGCAAGCTCTAAGACAACTATCCCAGCTATGCTGCCTGACTGCTTCAGTATGCTTACTGCATTGGCTCGGGCCTACAGTCCAGGGGGGTGAACTGGGTGGAGGCTGAAGGGGGAAAGCAACAGAGCTAGATCTTTCTGAGATAGCCAGGACTTTGTCTTTCTTGACATCTGCGTCCGAGAAGCAGGATATCCTGCCGAATACATTACAGTTGGGAGTCCCACCTTGTGACAAAGACACAGCTTAGGCTGGAGGACTCAGGGGACATAGATGGGGGGGGGTGTTCACTAGGCAGAAACCTCACCCCTACTAGGTACCTTCTGCTAGAAGAAAATACACACAGACGTTTAGGTGAGCCGCTCCCAGCTGCATAAACTCAAGCATATGAAAGTAACAAATGTGATGTAGCCCACAAAACCCTTTCTTTACAAAACCAAAAGAATCGCAGATTAAGGCACCTGGCAGTCTTGGCACGCCAAAAACAAACCTTAGCTGTGACAAGACAAAACAGGTGTACAGGTATAAAACTTTTGCTTTCCAATAATGCCCCCCCCCACTCTTCCCTGGAATGCGTGGACAGGTGCAGAAGTTCAAGTTACAGTGGGGAAGTCGCAAATAAATACACGGCATTAGCGTCTGTCGTGCTTGCTGAGCACCCGGGGAGGTTAATAACTGGCAAGGTACACTAATCTCTGATTGCAACATTTGGTTTACCTTAATCTGGAGGGACAGCTGTATTAAAGAGGGAATTATACTAATCAGTTCAAGGCCCTTGCATATAAAACTTCCCATTAGGCTTAAAGTACACCAGCTTATGTTCATTCTCCAGGAGCCTCGCATCTGGTTCTGAATGCGGCTGCCTCTCATTTGCAAGGTACAAACTGAAAACAAGGGGGAGGGCCGGCAGTTGCTGGAGGATGGGTGATAGAAAGGGAAGCTA
Organism: Chionomys nivalis; assembly: GCF_950005125.1. Classification (NCBI taxonomy): domain Eukaryota; kingdom Metazoa; phylum Chordata; class Mammalia; order Rodentia; family Cricetidae; genus Chionomys; species Chionomys nivalis. The sequence continues at coordinate 32,840,183 of NC_080107.1, forward strand.
CTAATTCTTTGAAATTTTTAACAGCACAAAACTAGCTTCTAGGCATCTTAATACTAAAAGAAAAAGAAGAGACGGGGGTGGGGGGAAGCATGTGTTATCAACCCTAGGCCATTTTTTCCTGTTACCGGAGGTGACCAACATAAAATAAAATTGATGATGTCAGTCAAAACCAGCTAAGCACAAAGCTTGGCTTTGTTATCTTAAGTCAGAAGGTATGATAGGCCATGCCATATGGCTCTAATCCGCCTCTATCTCCCGTCACCTAACAGGAAACCTTCATGTAGCATGACCTTATTTGGCTGGTCCCAGGTTAGGCCTGCCCAAAGGGGATTTTTCTGTCTCTGCTCTATCCAAAGGTTTATGTTGATTTTTTTTTTCTGAGCCCTGCAAACTATAAATCCGACTGATTACTCTGCACTCTTTTGCTTGACTGAGCCTTTACAATCAGACAACCCCGTTAACAATAAGCTCCTAATGAATCAAACATCTACAGCATTAGTTTCACCTAGCTGCCTCTTTCCCATGCATGCGCTGCTTTGTCAGACCTGGTTTGATGAGAAAAGCTAGTGACACTCGCTGCACCTATTGATCAACAATGCCGTAATGAGGGGCATAACAAAAATTACCTAAAACAACCTGATTAGAAATGACAAGCAAGGCTCCCTCCTCGCTCTGCGGCCGACGGTAACCCTCACACTGTGCAGGAGAAATAATGAGGGAGAATAGAAATCTTTCTGTACCACGGGGTTCGCTTCTGAATGTGGGTTCGTGAAGAGAAGCAATCCTGCAGCAATGTTTTCAGTTCTTTCAGGTTTTGTGAACATCAATAATGTTAGGGGCTCTTAGGGCTCAGGATGCTTGTCTTTCACACGTCTGAAATGCTCTCCCTGCTTTTTCTTCTAATGCTTTCTAGATAGCCAAACGAATATAGAGATCTTCACATTCTTTCTCAAAGGGGAGTTTAGTCATTGAGAAACTCAAGAGTTCAAGTGTGATAATTAGGGAAATAAATATGATCTAAAGAAAACTCTCAGGACACATACACAAAAATATTTTGAATAAAGTAGCCAAAAAAAAAAAAGAAAGAAAGAATGTTACGCTTAATATCACCTCCTTAAAAGGAATAACTTAACCTTATCATGGACATGGATTGGGTTCACCCAGGGGACCTTTGCAACTTGGAAACCAGCTCACACCCATGGGACGCCAGGCTCTTGTGAAAGTTTGATTCAAAGACAGAAATGTGTGGGTTTTGCAATTGTGTGGCAGCCTGTTGGGAGGGTTTCCATCGGTGCACAGATGCACTTGAAAATCAAATATGGACATGGAGAATGTTTTTTGGAGATGGAAAATGAGTGCTGATGACATGTTTATACTTCGCAGATGGATCCAGTACAGAACCATTTTTTTTTTGTAAAGAAACAATATCCACCATTTGCTATTTTTTTTTAACAACTACAAAATGGTGGCACAAAAACTGAGTATTCCCATGACATACACTCCACCTGTTCCTTGGTCTCTCAACTGTCTTCCAGCCTGAATGTAATCATTGACTGTTGTGGTCTTATTTTTTCCCAAATGTTATCCAAAAGAATATGAAAAAAAAGAAATACAATACACAAAGACACTTGGAATAGCAAAAGGACTTGAAATTAATTTGCTCCATATGAAAATTTGGAAGATGGCAAATGGTATTAAGTAACAAATGCTGAATTTAATCCTGAAGGATGCGTTTTCTTATTGGCATATTTTCTGCTTAAGTCTGATAATCAGTTTTTGAATGCCTTTTTCAAAGTACCTAGAACATCTCCTTTCACTTCTTCCTTTGGCACACCAGTGGCCCCTTCGGTTTCTAAACTTCTAGAGGTGGTAAACATATCGCATGAGATTAATTAAGCAACAAACATTTTGTGTTTCTAAATATCATTTATGACAACAGGAAAATGTCCAGCACCCATAGGATATATATCTTACAAGATAATCCAAAACCATGGAGCTGACGAAGAGCATTATGGATAACATTAGTTGCACACTTTGCCTCCTCAATACATGTCAGCATAATAAAGTCCCAGTTAACTGCCATATCAGTAATAGCTGTGCTTCAGGTGCGAAATGTTAATGAATGTTAGCTACTTCAAAGATGTAGACATCATCATTATCTTTAAAGGGGATGAATATGACATTTTAATATACCAGGCCTTATGCAGTACTTTGTTAAAATAAAATATAATATTTAAAAGAGGAATATTGCACATGCATTTCCAAACTTGATAAGTAAATAATTTTACTTGTGTCAAATTATATATGCTATACTAATTTTTTTCTTAATAGTGGTAAGTCAGACTAACTTCCCCTGATATTTCCCTTGTCTTTCTGTAGGTTTTCATGACCTACTGAATTCCACAGTCAACCTTTTAGTTAAAAATATTTTCATTCTAAGAATTTGTCTGAGGTTAAGAATTAGAAACAGAATACAAATCTCAGAAAATGATCAAACAGTCTGAGACTGCATAACAAAATCTTGAGACTATACAAAAACCAGCGTGTTCTCTGAGCCCAGTGTCTCCTGGCAGTACACCAGGCATCAGAGTGCAGCTCGGCATTCTGTAATTCCCACACCTTGTTATTGTCCAGGAGCTAATGAAAGTCCACGCACATTCTCTTTAGATAAAGCCCCCTTTTTTTCTTGTCAGATCTCCGGTACATGTGAGTAAGGTCGAAACACTTTATAAATCCTTAATTTTTGCTTCCATATAAAAAGAAAAAGTTTAAGTGAAAGGCCCATTATATTCTTAGAGTCTCATAGAAAATCTTATGACTCTAAATTTGTTAAAAATCAAAATGATTAAGAAAAATAAGAATATATCTTTCCCATTATTGTGGTTAACATCTTTCAACAAAAAGCAGAGAACAAAAATATAAAGGCTCAGAAATCTTAGATTTTGATGCATTGATTTAAAATATTAAGGAAAGAAGCTTCCAGATGTGAAATTAACTACAGAAGTTTACATAAACGGAACATTTTTTCAATTCGTGTTTTCTGAGACTTGCTTGATTTCACTAGATCATTCTGTTTGAATATTCTGCGGCAACAGTTTATGGCGGACTGGCTCTAGACGGCCAGCCACATACTCTTTGAGAAATATGTCACTTCTCCACACAGCAGTGCTTAGAGGGTAAGTGTACTCAGAGGGTAAGTGAGTAATAAAATAAAAATTAATAAGCTCAATTCTGCCAACACCTAAGCGATCGCCTGGATGAAAAGACGGATACCTTTTAGAGGTTATCAGACAATTTTAGATTTTGGTTTTGGTTTGATTTGGAGAAATTGGCTGTTTATTCTTTGTTGGCACAGGTTCTCATGACCCATGCTGGCCTTGACACTAACCTGCTGCTTTTACCTCTCAAGGACTGAGCTTCTAGCATCTACCACCACTCCCTGCCAGTCATTAGACCATTCACTAAGAATCATGTGAGGGTATCACCAGCTTCCTGGTGACAAGTACAAGTTAAGTAGCTTGTAGATATGCTGTTAACCAAAGATTACTTTAAGTAAGGAGATTTGAGCTGGGTGGTTGTGGCACACGCCTTTAATCCCAGCACTCGGGAGGCAGAGGCAGGCGGATCTTTGTGAGTTTGAAGCCAGCCTGGTCTACAAGAGCTAATTCCAGGAAAGGCTACAAAGCTACAGAGAAACCCTATCTCGAAAAACCAAAAATAAATAAATAAGAAAGAGAGAGAGATTTGGGGGTTGGGGTCAGTTATTTTATTCCACATTGCTCTACTAACCTACTGGCTAATTTAGTCACATCATGACTGTGAAACTATTTACCATCAAAATATCTCTAAGAAGTAGACTCAACGTCATATATATATATATATATATATATATATATATATATATTGCAAAACAAAAATAAATAAAATTCTGGTCTGTAGATTTCAGTGACTACCCAATATGAAATAGGTCATGAGATACATCTATAACTAGGTAGGTTTTGACTAAAGTATTTAAGAACCAATATCAGTTTTTAGCTTACAAGAAAAAAATAATACCCTTGCCTTAAAAAGTTAGGTGACAATCACTCTATGAATGGAAATAGATACTCTGAGAAAACTAAGAATTTGGCTGATCAGGTAAAGTACACAAAAAGACCCAGAGGTTCCATGTTCCACCATTGAAAAAGGGAATACTAGTCAGTACTCATAACTGCATATTCTGCTTGGAACCTTGATTTACCCTTTCACATATTCCTGTGATTTCTATTTTCATAATCTAGGAATTATAAAAATTATTTGGCAGGAAATATGGTGTATGCAGCTTCATGATTATCTAGAATTTATTTGAAAAGATGAATTTGAAATAGAAAATTACACTTAATTTTTTATTTTTATTGTAAAAAATAATGCATGTTCATTATAAATACATGAAAGTAAATAATAAATAAATACATTGAAACATTACTGTGATGATGCCATGTTAGTTTATAGTCTTTGCAATTTTGTCTGTGCAAAATTACAAATATTTTACTACAAAGGAGTAATTTTTTTAAATTTTACTACAAATATTTTACTACAAAGAAGTCATGCCATGCATGGCATCTTTTGGCCTTACTTTCACCTTCTAAGACTATGTTATGAATGTAGTTTTTCCTGACAATAAAAACAATCATGTTCTTTGCCATCATAGTACTCTAAGCTCCCCCCGTCATTCATGTCCTCAGCCAGCAAACCACACTAGCTCACTCTGGCTGTCATTCCTGTTCGTGTTTCCATCACAACCACGATGAACTATTTGAATACAACTCTAGTCCTGTCCTCTGCCTTCACTTTCTTAAAATTCTTTGAAGAAATGTCATTGTCTGTGTCAAGATTTCTTAACATTGGTGGCACTTTAAACCAGATAATCCCTTGCTGTAATTCCTGCACTAAAGAAAGGTTAGTCACTCACTTGCCTCTTCCTATGAAACACCAGTAGCCCTGTCAACCTACAACACCCAACAGTATCTCCAGACATTGCCCAATGTTCATTAGAAGCCATAATAGTTCACAGATGAACACCATTGGTCCGACTCACTAACCAGATCTTTAGCATGAACCACAGGGTCTATATACTGATCTAGAACTAGTTGGTTCTCTAGCGTCAACTCTTTTTCCTCTTCCTCTTCCTGTTCCTGTTCCTCTTCCTCTTCCTCTCTCTCTTCTACTCCACAATGGTTTTCCTACCACACAGTCTGAACGAATGAGTTCCATCCTTTTGGAGCTTTTTACACATGCCACTTGACAGGTTTATCGCTCATCTCACTTTTTGCCTACACAACTTCAACTCATCCTGCGGATTACGTTTGAAGAATGGCCTTCTGGGAGTCTTTCCTATCTCCCTCCTGGGGGCTGAATCCTTTACTGTGTGCTTTTTATGGAACTGTAGATCTTTCAGACTTGTCATCTCTGTCTCTCCATGAATATTCATTAGTGTGATTATTCACTGCCTGTCTATCCTTCTCTAGACTGGAAACTCTATGAATAGGGGTAGGCATCTTGGTAAACTCAACATTTAGGAAGAGTGTTAACAAAAACCTGATGAAGAAAATGGCTGCCCAGAATCACCGCCTCTGATCTAAAAATCGGCCTGATGATTACTCCCAGTACTTGCGTCGCGATACGGGTATGTCTTACTCTTCCAAGTCATTTGTCTGGTTTGTATTTACCCATGCAGTAGCTGCTCTGATTTATAAACCTTAATCCTAATTAGTGTTCATGCATAAGCATTGGTCTAAAACCAAACATGCAATAAGCATGTTCCTTTTTATTGTTTGCATTTTAATTTTTTCATTAGCATTCAGCCAATTGAATAACTTAATCTATAGGGAAAGGTGTTAGGCTCTCATATAGAAAATGCACAAAAAATCATATAAGGATTTTGGTCATTTATACTCATTTTGAGGGTCTTTTTGTTTGTATTGAACCCACCCTCAAATATGCCCATCCAAATTCAGCATGGAAAACCATGAGTTGTTTCTTTTATAGGCCTGCAGTACTGCAAGCTCTAATTTGTTTGGCACATAGCTCCGGTTGGTCACTATGAAAGATCCTGATCTGGTTTGGGGAATCTTGACTGTTTTTCCAATTATAATAGCCTAGGAAAGTATAGTTTATTCTTTCACTCTTGAGGGACTCAACTTAGAACAGTTGCCATGAGAAACGCAATAGTAGCTCCAAACAGTGATTACATCTGCTAACCTTTATGCTTTGTTCAATTGCATGAAGGTTATAGAAAATATTGTATCATTGCATTCCTAATGGCAATGGCAATTTGAACAAAATAGAAGTTCTATCAATAAAGAAGTCAAGAAAGATTTGCATGACTGAACCTCTAACGTAGTCTACTCCTGAAAATGCAATGGGATAAAAGTGCTAGATTTATAAAAATCAGTCCCAAATATGGCTACAGACAGTTCCTAGGAGTTATATATTGTAATATCTTTCAAATGCATTAATTTTTCAACATATGAAAATCTAAAACGAATTACAATCAGTTCTCAGTTCCCCCAAGTTTAGTAATAAAGATGGATCACTACCTTCTCTACCCTTCATGAATGGAAAATGGACCTTGGAACTTCTTGTGTACTTTCTTTGCCTGCAAAAGTTCATGTTGACAGCAGTCAACTTCCATCCATCACATTTCCTGCCTATTAAAGCATCAAATGGAATCTTCCTATTGCTCTTGGTCTCCTGCAGCTTTAAAGTAACCAAAGTCACCATATTTGAGAATGTTATAATATTACAAATACTATATCTTAAATTATATAAAACACTACTAATATTTTTTCAAATAGCAAGTCATCTTGAAATATGCCTTGACCAATTTTTTTGCATGTGCAAATTTTTATAAAATTTATTTATACATTTTACATCTCAACCACAGTTTCCCCTTCCTCCTCTCCTCCTATTACCTCCCTCACCTTACCTCTGCCCCCCCATCTACTCTTCCTCTCTTCCTGCTCAGAAAAAGCAGACATTCCATGGGTATCAATAAAGAATGACACATCAAGCAGTAAGACTATGCATCTCTCCTTGTATTAAGTCTGGGGAAGACAACACAGTATGAGCAGTAGGTCCCTAAGAGCCAGCCAAAGTGTCAGGGTCAGCCCTGCTCCCATTGTTATGAGTCCCACAAATAGACCAAGCTACAACTGCACCGTCATATATATGTAGAGAGCCTAGGTCAGTGGGATGCAGGCTTCCGTGTTGTGGGTTCAGGCTCTGTGAGTTCCTATGAGTCAGGTCAGTTGTTTCTATGGGTTTTCTTGTCATGTCCTTGACTTCTCTGGTTCTTACATCCTTTTTTCCTCTGTTCAGTAGGATTCCCCAAGCTTGGCCCTAATGTTTGACTGTGGGCCCTTGACCAATTTTTGAGTGAAATAAAATCACCTAAAAAATTTATTTCATTGAGGTCAATATTCCACAATCTGAACTTACTTAATTCCATAGATCTTTATGAAATTTTGGGTATGTATAAGGGCACTGTGGAGGTGGGGCAGGTTTATGGGGTCTAGATCTCATGATGGAACAAATACTTTACAAATGTTATTTAATTATATATTGGCATGAAGATATTTTAAAGAAAATGCTTGCCATATTATATGATGAAATTATATGATGACTCTTTTTCTCTACTCCCTGCTGTGTTATCTTGTTAGTGATTCCAAGTGGCATTTTATAAAGAAACTTTCATTTCACTTTAAATCTGTGCTTCTAGACTTTGTTATGTGTACACATTAGACACATGTGCTTCTTATGTATACATGTTACATACGTGTGGTTTTAAACTTTTCATCTTATAAATTCATTGTAGATTATATCGTTTAGGTTCTACAAATTTTATATTGTAGACTATGAAGTAATGACTAGGACTAACTTTGCAGTCTTGAAAAAGTTGAACCACATTTTTTCTGCATCTGTTTCTACATCTGTAAGATAGGTTGCTAATAGTTTTTACTGGTAGTATCTCAAGTACTATACTTGGAACAATGTGCATGAACATGGGTATCCTTAGTGATATGCTCTACATACCTACAGAGATACAGCTAATGGGGGCAATGAAGAAAGGGCAGACACAAATGCACACATTCAGAAAAGCTGTGATTGGGTAGGTTGCACTCACTCTGATGGAGGGCATCAACTACAGCAACAACCTGGGACCTCACTGAGTGATGTAGGTGGGTCTTCTATCTATCTGTTGTTTCATTGGTTAACTAATAAAGAAAACTGCTTGGCCTGATAGGTCATAACATAGGTGGGTGGAATAGACAGAACAGAATGCTGGGAAGAAGGGAAGTGAGTCAGATGCCAACTGAGTTTACTTTATACTTTATATCTGAATGAAGAGGTAGGTTTATTATATACAGCTGAGTAATGGGATGGTTTATGGAATACAAATGAGGAGGTAGGTTTAGCTCATCTTGATCGGATCTCTCTGTAGGGGAGCAGTCTCAGGTTGTAGCCATGTTCTCAGATTGTACCTTATCCTCTGAGGTTGTAGCCGTCATCCTGGAGAAGGAAGCTGTGAATGATGTAGTTTGTACCTACACCCTCAACGCTCACAGCCTGACTAGAGGCAGGCTTTGACATTCCTTTGAGCCTCACATGGCAAGGATTTGCCCCTCTAATGGGTGTGAGGCATTCGGGTCCTAGATAAGACCATGCCCATGTCAAACAATAAACATTCACTTGGGATTTCGTCGGTTCTCTGCACTTAAGTCTATGCCCTCAATGCAGCTGCATCTAACAATTGCTTTTCTTGACAAAGGAGAACTCAGGAGAGGTGGCGTATGATTCACTACATGACCTACATGACTTGGTTTTAGTAATACATAGAGTTGCAGAACTCTCCTCTCCGGCAATTAGTAAACACTGGGGAGACGAAAGGACCTGGCTAGTGGGTAAGAAAAGTGCTTCGTGCTAGAGAGAGACAAGTTTCAAGTTTATTTTAGCTGGAGTTAACCCTGAAAGCAAAGCCTCAGACTAGGGCTTGGCTGCACATTGGTTATCCCCAGAAATATGAATAAAGAAAATCAAAAAAGAAAAACCAGCACAAAAGGATTCATGGAATCCCATCTGGTGACTACAGGGCCTCTAAGAAGCATGTGGGTGCCTCTCAGAACTGCCTGTGCAAAGGACACCTGGCTGGAATCATTATCCACAGATGCCTAGTTCTCTCTGGCTGCAGACTGTTCTTGTCAGGAGTAAGTTCCTTCAACATTCCCACGGCTGGGGGAGCATTGAGCAGGCTTCTGCAGCTCAGGGAAGGCTATCAGGTAGAAAAATGAAGATTCAAAAGGTTCTCCAGGGGTAAGAAGACCCAACTCTAGCATGGGCTTCCTAGGAAATTGCCCACTGGTGCAGCACAGTCAAAGGATGGGGCATGAGCTCTAAGCTTACTTGTTGTTGAAATGATCTTTCTGTGCAGCCATAGCAAACTCCAAGAAGATAAGAACAATGCAAAATGAATACTAACCCAAAAGGATAAATCAGAAGCTTGGTTCTCTATAAATATTGGTATAATGATCTGTCATATGCATTGGACTACTGTAGCCAAAATAAAAATGCCAGCAAACAGGATCTTTCCAGAAGACCTGACCAGGATCACAGTCACACAGGTATCAAATTTGGTGACAATATATAGCTTCTGTACTGCCACACAGGAAAAACAATGGCTCAAAAATCTGGTATTTACTCATGGCATCATTCAGGTCTCTACACTGCAGCCCCTGGCTCCAATCAAAGCCTGGTAAACACAGGTAAGTCACACTGCTCAGCCAGCATCTCAGAAGTCCCCATTTTACTAAATGATTAAGCAGACACCGTTGTATATGGGAACTGCAACCCCTAATTTGACCCAACAAACATGATGTAAAGAATTAAGTTCAACATCGAGGAGTTTAAAATTCTGACTTCTGAATCAAGCTTGTTGGTTTATTTACTCTGACAATAAATGGCAAAATCGTCTATTAATAACTATCAATAGTTGAATTATGCATTCAATATATGGCTATAATTTCTATCCAATCAGAGTGCCACCTAGGGTTAACAGATTAAAAAATGTTAGCATGTACTTGAGCCATACTCATACTGAAATAACACTTATTAATTATAGAAAGTACAAATTAGTGACGTGTTATTCTTATTATTTTACTTTATATCACATCTAGCAACCCAAGTGTAGCTTTCAAAAAGTATTTCTGTGCTCATTAAAACAAGACAGTAAACGTTCTGCCAAAAGTTCAAGGACTTTCCAGCAGCAGTAGCGTTTCAATAAACTGACACATGAATTAACTACAAAAAAAATGTACACATTTGTTGTAATAAGAGCGGCGGGACTACGTCCCCGGCACCCGGCCGCCCGCATGGCTAGCTTATGCCCCGAAATAATTACACGGAAACTGTATTCTTTTAAACACTGCCTGGCCCATTAGTTCCGGCCTCTTATTGGCTAGCTCTTACATATTGATCTAACCCATTTCTAATATTCTGTGTAGCCCCACAAGCTGGCTTACCAGGGAGGATCTTAACCTGCGTCTGTCTGGAGTGGGAGAATCATGGCGACTCCCTGACTCGGCTTCTTTCTCCCAGCATTCTCTCTGTTTACTCCACCCACCTAAGGGCTGGCCTATAAATGGGCCAAGGCAGTTTCTTTATTAAATGAAAGTAATTCCTCCATCATTTCCCCTTTTTCTGTTTAAACAAAAAAAGGCTTTCATTTTAACATAGTAAGATTACATATAGCAAAACAGTTTATCAAGCAAGAATTACAGTTACAATATTTATATCTATTTTATCTTTTATCATAACTAAGGAAAACTATAACTATAACTAACCATTCTTCAACTCCATCAAAGACTCCAGAAGGATACAATATTACCTAAGTAAACAAGAAATAAGAAACTTCAAACTCTAGAAATGACAGAGACATCTTGCTGCCTGGACAGTCACCCAAAGTTCCTCTGTACCGTTGGGGCATCCATCTTCGGCCTACAGGCCCATAGAATCCAGCAGACATTTCCATGAAGCAGGAAAATTCAAAGACAGTTCAGTCACTATCTGCTGTGTCCTGCAGAATGTCTCGCAGACTCTTTCATGAGTCAGGAACCCCGAAAGACCATCTCACCTTTAGGCAAGTTCAGCAGTCCTCTCTCTGCGGGTTCTTTGTATCCAGTTTATGCATCAGTCCATGCAAGAGCAGTTTCTTGCCCAAATGGCTAACCAACTCCATAAGAAGCCTCTTCGATGCCCATCGTCTTCTGGAAGTAGATTGGTACTGCCAGGAGCAGACGTATCTCACTATAACAGTCCTAAGTTATTAAAACATTTAAATGCCATATTCTGTAGCCTTTGAAAGATATGAAGAATGCCTGTCTAACTGAAATATATCTCTATATATCTAGAAAATCTAACTAACATGACTACAAATTTTTAACATGACTATTATTGATGATTATCCATTAGCAACCTATATTTCCTAATTATACATTACATTTTTAAATGAACTACACAATACCTTAATTAATATCAGAAATACATATACATATAACAAAATTGACCTTAAAATCCACACCAAAGCAAATTATTTATATCTATATCATATCCCCCTTTAAATGTAAAAGAACATTTATAAACAATATTTGGGAACATGGGCGCAGTTTTTTTCTCCAAACTGCTTCCTGCTGAATGGGGGCGCTGTATTCAGATCTTTCATGGTGTAACCTGTGTGTCAGGGTCATCTCAGTCGGCAGTTGAGCAAAGTAATTTTCTGAAGGTGTTCACAGCAACCTTTCAGGAGGGCGTGGTCTATCATACCATATTGGGATAGACAAAATCCACAGGGTCGCATCCTCTGTGAAAACAAAAGAAGACCCTCTCGAAAGCATCATATCCTTAGACCCAAATTCTGAAATCATAATACCCTTATATCCATTCTGGTTTAGCTTGGCAGCCCATATAACGAAATGTCTCTCTGCACTTAGCTCCTTCACAGTCAAAAATTTTAAAGAAAACACAATAATACAAAGAATCCAGACTCTCTGTGAATTTTCCATTTTTACGTGGCTTATTTTTCTTTATTTCTTTTAATCTACAATCATCTGTACTCTGTCTCTTTAAAGACTTTACCCTTTAAGACATTACCTTTATTCTTTATATATATTTTTTTCTCTCTCTCAAGCCTATGTACATTCATCCAACAGTGTCTGAATCAGTTCTATTGTGAATCTGTAATTTTTTTTTTTACTATCCAGGAGCATTTCTTAAAATGTTAAGCACTTCTTAAAAACTTAAGTTGCACCATATACAGATAATACGGTACCGCCTGTGTGTGTCCTGCCCAGCGGAAACCTTAACTGTGCTGTTATTATGGTAATTATGGTAGTTCCTGCCTGAGACCAGCAGAGTTCCTCATGGCGGAGCTGAGCTGCTCCTGCATCAGAACCATTTGGTGCCCCTGAGCCACTCACAGTTCCAGGCACATAGCAGTCCACATTGCCATCAAGCAAGCCATAGCACTTTACTCCAAATGCTCCATTCAAAAGCTCTGTCTCCCGCAGGAGCCAGACAGAGATCGCAATGGCGGCACAGCCCAGAAAGCCGGCATTTTAAAACAGCCAGTTTTTTCCTGCTGCTGAGTCAGGACAATTTCTTTGCTGCACGCAACCCACAAACAGCAAAAAGCTGTCTTAAATTCTCTCTCTCTCATTTTTAAGCCCTCTCAGGTTTTACGTGGAGTTCATTATCACGCTGGGCGCCACTCTGTTGTAATACGAGCGGCAGGGCTAGGTCCCCGGCACCCGGCCGCCCGCATGGCTAGCTTATGCCCCGAAATAATTGCACGGAAACTGTATTCTTTTAAACACTGCCTGGCCCATTAGTTCCGGCCTCTTATTGGCTAGCTCTTACATATTGATCTAACCCATTTCTAATATTCTGTGTAGCCCCACAAGCTGGCTTACCAGGGAGGATCTTAACCTGCGTCTGTCTGGAGTGGGAGAATCATGGCGACTCCCTGACTCGGCTTCTTTCTCCCAGCATTCTCTCTGTTTACTCCACCCACCTAAGGGCTGGCCTATAAATGGGCCAAGGCAGTTTCTTTATTAAATGAAAGTAATTCCTCCATCACACATTGTTTCCTTAGGCAGGTTTCTAAGAAACTTTCCAAAGCATTTCAGTAATTTATTTTGTCACAACACAGCAATTCGTATAATAAAAAAACACTACCCTAGTGAGAGAAAAACGTCATTTCAAATATTTCCAAATGAGCTTTCAAGGGGTCCCCATTTGCTTAAGAGTCAAGGAAGCATGCTTCAACTGTTTTCCTATTATTCACCTAAATATTCTCTTGTAAATAAAGTAAAAATCAGCGGTTAAGTCACAGAGCAGCTCCACCGAATTCATTGAAGGAAAAGGAGAATCCAAGAAACACATCCAGCATTTTTCACGTAGCTGTAAAACTTGGATTACAGCTCACCTTCTAAAGCAGTGTCAGTCGGTGGAGCGGTCCTTACATTCTCGCCTCGGAATGGAGGAACCCTGCCTTCTCATTCATCCACTCATTACCTCTAACTCGAGAAGGCACAGTTACCAGAATTTTATACAATTAGTGCTCCGAGAGTGTTTTAAACGCAAACCCATAAGAGGAAAGTAAAAACAAATCAACGTTAATTGTGACTGGCTGGAACAAAATGCTTAAATCAATAGGAGGGTGGCTCATCTGCTCATCACTTCCCCATTACCTGGGAGACGAACACCTCCTGCTGTGCGTGGCTGTTGATACAGACTGGCCACCCTTGCATCCTAAAATACATGCTAAGGAAACAGGGGTTCTCTGACCCCCTCTCCTTATCCTCTAGGTCAACCTTATTTGGTCCTCGTTTGTGCACAATTGTTTATGAAGTGCACACGTATACAAGGAAAGCCCTCCCATTTTGGAAGTTTATCAGGAAGCAGGGCTCCTCCTAAGGCAGCCATGGAGGTCTGGGCACATCCCACTGAGGTCTCCTTAGCTCTTCGCATGCACTGTGCTTTTCAGAAACCCCCAGAGGAAAACTTAACTCCTGTAATGAACCCTGCTCTAAAAAAAGTTTGGGGATTCGGGTATGGAAAGATAAATAAAAGCCCACACATTAAGAAGTATAAGGTGGTAAATTCTCTAATGAAAGGAATGTTTTAAAAACCAAGATTCATGTCCGTACTGGGGTGTGGGGTTAGCATAGGCAGACTCCTCCCCGGGGTCAGAACCTCTGGCCATGAAAGCCATGAGCATTCATAGCTCTTGTGCTATCTTTCTAGAAATATCCTTCACCCTGGCCCAGAATCCAAAGCCTGGAGTGTCAGCCATACCTGCCATTTCAAATTAATACGTATCTCTCTATTAAACACACGGACCAAATTTCCACATTTCCCACATAGGACAATGTATGTGTGACCACAGTGTGTTTTTACTGTCAGACTTTCTGGTCACTCAACTTTGCTGGTACGCACAGGTGAGCTAATCTCAGACTGGAGGAGGGCATAGAGATGCTCAGGCGGGAAGAGTATTGGAAGGATGGTTCTCATTGATAAATGCGGGATAAATAAAAACAGAGAAACCTAAGTGCACAAGGGTGCGGTGCAGGGGGGAGCAGTCCCAGGAAAGAATGGCTAGAGGAACACTGTGCCAGCACAGGGAAGAAGGGGAAGTGGGATGCACCACGGGACTTCAGTCTGATTGCTGCTGACTCTTGGCTTGTGTCCCACTGACCTCTCTTATATCTCCTTGGATTCTCTTGGAGTGGAAGAGGACATTCGTGCTCAGTAACAGTGCTGTGGTGACCGTAAATGCAGGATTTAAGATATATTTTGATTTTTTGAAGAGCACCTTTAGCCGGTGCTGAAAAGCCACCCAGTGTTGGGGTAGAGGGTAGTTACCTAACTCAAGGTTTTATTTAATGCCGGGTTCCACGCTTTCACTCACTGCCTGCAAATCAGCATTTTCAGTGGACAAAGGGCTCAGAAGCGGCCTTATGATTGCTTCTTTTCAAATGGTAATGGCATCCTAACTCCTCTGCCAGGTTTTTCTTACCAGCGTACAAATTGCAGTTTACAAGGCTCTGAGGGGGGAAAAAATCTTAGCTGAATATCTTTTTTTTTATTCGACAAACTGACATGTAAATTACCCTTTAAGTGCTCCACTCTAGGGCTCTGATCATCTCCTAATTGTCACAGTCAATTGTAGCCAACAGTCTCTTCAATCCCAAGCGCTTTGACAACAAGCACAAGGATCAAAGCGGAATCAACTCCCTGCAATATCCTTCTGTTTAGGATGCTACAAACCGCCTGCGAGAGAAAGGTGTAAGGGCATGGCAGTCCAGGAAACTTGAGAGTGGTTACAGTAGTCTCTTTCTCCATCACCAGGACGATGCGGCACAAGCTGCTGTGATCTCTAATCACATGTGCAGAACAAATACACGAACCTCCTGGGCAATTAATACGCTCTTAAGATTATACTAATAGTGGGGCTTTACAAACAGCCCGGTCTCTGTGGCTTAGGAAAGCTATGACATAGTTGTGGGGTAACAATCATTTCATAGCCGCTTAAGCATTTGGAAACTATTGGCAAAAACCCTCCGTATCTGAGCAGAGATTCCAAAGCATGGTTTCGTTACTTCGGTGTCGGGATTCTCTGTCCCTCCAAATTAAATAGACCACTGAAAATCCTGGCGTTTCTTTCTTTAAGTTAACCCAGAAATGTCCAGCTAGAAATGCAACATCTGATAAACGTAAAATGTGAGGGGCTAGAGAGATGATAACTCCTTGATTGAGATCACTGTGGCTGCTCTCCCAGAAGACCCAAGTTCAATTTTCAGCATCCATGTCAGGTTGCTAAATCCAGCTCCAGGGGCTCCAACACCCTCTTCTAGCTAGCCACCAGCTATACTCACATACATGTGATAAACACACAACACAGATGCACATGCACATACTTAGAAATAAGAATAAATTTTTAAAAATATTTAAAATGTAATATTTAAAAAACTGTTTCTAAAATAATGTTCCCCCTTACTAAAGATAGCTTAGTCTTATTGCTTTATTCAAAGTGAACTAACTCAAAGTTATTCCTGATGCTAGACTTAAGAATGTACCTACATGGATCATTGCTTTAAAAACTAGGCCAATCCTGTCTGGCTAAGGACGTTGCTTGTCAGTTGGGCTGTGGTGGTGCACACCTTTAATCCTAGTACTCAGGAGGCAGAGGCAAGTAGATCTCTGTGAGTTCAAGGCCAGCCTGGTCTACAAAGTAAGTTCCAGGACATCCAGGGCTACACAGAGAAACCCTATCTTGAAAAAAACAAACAAACAAAAATAACCACAACAAAAAAAGGAATTTGCCTATCACTATCTTCATAAAGGTTTATTTTTGCTTAAGAGAGAAAAACATTTTAATTCAGCACTGTAACAATAAAACTAATTATTCAGTGGAAAGTACCTAATTTTTTTTTAAAAAAAAACTGTCAAATATATACCTGAAATAACCTGAAAATAATCTTGTCAGAAAAAAAAAAGATAGGTGGGAAGAAATCAAAGGTGCACATGACCCCTTCCATACCTTGTTATATACCCAGGCAGCACCATACACACAGAGCAAATAAGGTCGCGTAGTTATTGACAATCCTTCTATGCTAAAGGGGAAAAAAAAAAGAAGAAGAAAGAAAACTACATATGGCAAACCCCTGTGGTTCCTTCCTCAGTCAGTTAGTTCACTCCCACGGCCCTAACAGAGTATCCCATCCTCCCCTCGACTTCACCTTGACTTCTCAGGTTTGATTGAAGAGCTTCAGAGAGGGTCTATTACAGATTGAGAAATGATCCATTTCCCATCTGAAGCTCCAAAGAGCTACTTGTGAAGAGTCTTTGAGTGTATTTATCTCACATGTGAGGCTTTCTGCAAAATCAATATGGGCATTTTTCAGTTTGACAGGTCAACATGAAATATCACATAATAATAGGAAAAAAAACAGACGTGTACCTTCAGATACACAATACAGTTATCTGTGACAAAGCTTCTAGTTAGGATTCCCAGAGAGCCTTAAGAATATCTAACCAGAGTTAGTCTGGCAGCTGGGGTAAAGAATGTAGAGCGAGTCCCCAGGTAGCATCATGGCTTGCTTCCCTGCTCTATCCTAACTGATCCAAGTTTGTGGTGAGATTGGAGAATGGACAGATACCAGGCCTTTGCTTCTAATCTAATGGTGATGTAGTAAGAGGCAAGAAGTTGAGGAAAAAGAAAGGGAGGAGGAGGAGAGACGTAGGAAGCGGGGAGAGAGAGCCCTAACAAAGGGGAAATATTTAATAACTATTTACATTTAACTAACTGGCAAAACTGAGTACATTGGCCACCCAAAGAATGGCAAGAATGCACAGTCATAACCAATACGTAGCAATCACTAGCGCAATAACTGACATATTCATGTTGACAATCCTTGAGTAAACTCCAGCTCTATCTTACCATCCCCACAAGCTTAACAAACAGGCTTTAACTTAGAAAATCTGTGGCTCTTTTTTTTTTTTTAAAGTGGGGTTAATTCTGAGGTTTAACGTCTAAACCTTTGAGCGAATTAAACAACATGATGTGTAGTTCAGCATATAGAGAATAGTATTTGCTAATCATTGAAGTTGTTGTAGCTTTCTTGCATCTATCTGCACACTTCATAGGATTTTCAGATGGTTCTTCTTCTATTATTTCTGGGACCCAAGACCGGGTTATAGATCCTCACTGGATTAACTCTGGTCCTAGCTGAGGAGGGTTAAGTTTAGGAACAGGATCCCTCTAGCAAGTGAAGTGTCCTCTAACAGCAAGCATGTAGGAATGAAGAAAGAAACAGACCATGTGTTTAGAGCCACTGGGTTATAGATTTTCAAAGAATGAGTGAGGTGAGGCTTGCAGAGAAATGTCCACATGATTTTCCCTGACATACCAGCATGTCATAACTAGTGATGAAATCACCTCTGTGATTCCCCGACACAGGAGGACCTTAAAACAAACACAAAGTTCCCCCAGGGAGGTTCAGATTTAACTCAACACTTCACTGTAACTGTTCATTTCTCTCCACAACTTTCTACAGCCTATCATGACCTGACCAATATTAGCATCTGAGCATCTTCACTTGTCTGTGATTAGACCAACTAATGTGTGTGCAGATTGCTTTTGAAACGTATTATTAATTTTCAGTTCATTGTCCCCACCACTCAACATAAACCTAGAATAGGTAAAATGTACATTTATGGAAATAAAACTTCATGTGAGTAATAAGGTGAGAAAAAAATATCATTGTGAAATAAGTGGAAGATTTAAAACTCTTTCCATATATTTTAAGATCAAACAAATATATAGAAATTACTTCGCTTTTAATGAATCCAACAACATGTATAAAAAACTTCATGTGTGTAATACTGCTTAGTTTTAGGCACCCCAATTTTCCCCTCCATTATGAAAATTAAGCTAGAGTTTTCATTCCAAAGACACATTAAAATATTTTATTATATTCTGATGTAGACTTACAAGTACAAATTGAAATAATTTCCTTCTTTTAAGGGATCATTTCCTCAATTTTTTACATTATTTGATTTGGACTCAAATATATTTAGTAGGGAAACAAGCTTACAAATGATTAAATTCCTAGATTAATATATAAAATCCTATTTAATATAAAATGTACCTGAAACACACTGATGCCAACGATTAAGCAAACTTAAATCATAATAAATATATATGAATAAAGTCCTGTTAAAGCAAAGCAGGTGTCCAAAATTTGGGACAAGACATGCAAGAGATTGAACCGAAGGAAGTATCAGCTAAGAGTTTGGATGATGACTGTTCCCATGATCACGACCATGGCAGCACCAGTCAGCCACCATACTTTCCTCGCTATATTATTCCATGGTAGCCATTAAGATGTTGACAGTGGGAGCACGTGTCATCATCACATCGCGATGTTTTAACTGGGCAGAGGAGAAGTCCACCAGGGCGTCAGCACTCCACCTCTCTCTGGAGCTTGCACCATGGGAGTGCTGTTTATTTCCCAGCCAGGTCATTGAACACTCTTAAATACATTCAGTAAAATATAAATATATGAGAGTTCTGTAATATCACAGCCCGACTTCTGCATTCAAGTCTTTGAGCACAGCTTTGAAAAGTCTAAGAACTCTCAAGAAAAACAAAACAAAACAAAAAAACTCCCAACTAGCTCTGGTATTAACTCAATAAAACCATAACACTGAAGTGAATATTTACCTCTTTTAACCATTTTTAAACTTTTATTACATTTATGGAGGGCCATAGCTGCATTTATAGAGGTATGGAGATCAGAGAATGACCTGAGGGAGTTTATTCTCTGCTGCCATCATGCAGATCCAGGGGATCAGATTGATGCCACTTAGCCACCTCCCCAGCCCTATTTGCATCTTTTAGCTTTTATGGAAGGGCTCCCAACATCTTTCACCTTTTTGGGTACCTCAATGGTTTTCTTACTCCTTTATCATGGTCTTTTTCCTTATCACATTTCTGCTTCTGATTTTAATTGCAAACTTAATTATTCTACATGATGAATTAATAGTAGAAATATGGCTCAATCATAGAGTATTTGCATAGTATATTCAAGGCCCTGGGTTGTGTCCCCAAATCACAAAAGAAAAAAAAATGTGGACGACACCTGCTTTCATGTAATTCATTTGTGCCGTTAGATTGGCTCTTCCACTTGAGTTAATCGCCATCATAGCTACAGGTACTCTCTCTTACCACTGGAGCTTGGTGGGCTTACATGTTGGTTGGTCCACACAAGGGAACGCAATGGCTGCATCTCCCCAAGAATCCACCAGTAGCCAGAAATTCATCAGGCTGGGCTGTGGTTCAGTGAAACTCTTGCTGATCCAGGATAGACCGTTAACAGACAGGCCCAGTATTCTGCACGCCCAATTCAGGCAAACACAGCTGCTCGGAGACCATGATTGCAATGGTTGAATTGTGCCCAGAAGATAGTACTCTGGAGCCTTGCTCTCTAGCGGGTTCATGTATTCCTTTCCCTTTCTCTCCCTGAGCCTTAGAAGAGATGCTATAAATTATTTAGAGCTGAACACTCAATTAACTCCTTGCCTGGGAAATTATTAAACTTTCAATTCCAAATGGACGAACACATAACCTAACACGAGAGAAATTCTACGAGAAAACGCAGATGAAAACCAAGTGAGCACATGAAACCCAGACGACAGAATTTCACTTCTCTTCTGAAAGATTCAAGCAGAGAAACACAAGAACGCCACCCTGTCCAGGTGCTCTGCCACGAGGTTGTGTAACTAACACACATTGCTGCCGGGTACAGTCTCACAGGTTCACTACATAGTCAGTGAACCCAAAAGAAAAAAAAACCTTGACGCTCACTGAGACAAAAATACTTGACCCCAAACCAGTCTAGTTTTCAGTGGTTTCTTCATTTCTCAACATCAGATCAGCAATATCTTACCTGATAGAGAAAGGGCAGCAAGTTGTATTGATATATTTATATGTGTGTTTACATGTATCAACAGTAATTAAAGGGAAAAGGGAAACAATACAAATATAGGGAAAAAGAAAGAGGGTTTGGAGTGGAGAAAGGGAAAAGATGGATGACGGAATGGCAATAGAAGATTGACGATGATCAAAGCACATTATATACATGCATGAAATGCCATTTAAAACTCATTATTATTGCATAAAATTAATAAAGGCTAATCAAATTGAAAAAATATTTTCAACATTTTATCTTAATTTCCTACTATTTTTAAAAATTAAAAATTTTAAAAACAAAATAATGAATTTTCATGAATGATGGTTATAATCCTTTTCTGAAACCAGCTGAGCAAATTTATACCCATTTCACACAAAGGCAAGAGACTGAGGTTCAACCGTGACCTAAACAAGACACAGGACAATATGAGTAGCTGAGGGAACTAGTTCACAGCCCTGGATCCTCAATACAGACCGAAACCACCGAGAGTAAAATTAATGGCTTCTATTTGCATACGTGTGAAAGGATAAAACAGTAAAATGGAAGCTAACAGACATGGTATATTAATTCAAATTTTTATGGAAAGTTTTCTTCTATATATATACTCTAGTCATTCTTTTTTGTAGTTTTGGTTTGGTTTGGTTGAAACAGGGTCTCTCTATGTAGTGTTTGCTGTCCTGGAACTAGCTATGTAGACTTGGCTGGCCTTAAATTCAGAAAGATCCATCTGTCTCTGCCTCCCATGTGCTAGGATTGAAGGCATGCATCACCATGCCCAGCCTACTCTGATCGTTATGTAATAATCATTTGTTTCTAAGATTTGTTTCCTTAATCTGTGTATCTTATTGGATTAGGTATAGCAAAACCCATGAAAGCTGATATGAATTTGAAGTTTTGAAAAACTAACATTTTTATTAATAATAATTACCTATTAGTAACATTTCTTGTTCACTTGTAACATTTAAAAAAAACAGTCATGCTAGTTAAATACCAATTTCCCTCTGAGATATGAGGAAACTGAGGCTTGCAGGGACTAAATAACTTGGCCAAAACCACACACTAAAAGCTTCGGAGTGCTCGACCACAAAGCTCTCCTGCATCTTGATGTACTGCTGTGAGTGTAACTTTAGCTCTCTTGCAAACCCATATTTATCATCTCAAGAAATGAGAGTCCTCTTGCTTTGGGACTACTCAATTGCTCAATAGTCCCAAAACAGAAACCATATCTTAGGCATAGACACTTGTTTCGGTTGATTCTATGATTGAACAAAATACCATCATTGGCCAACATGGTTATTGATATCAATAACAGCTCACTTTATTCCACTGATTCTTTCTAGACATCAACATATAACTATGGGATGCGCTCATCAACTGACAAGGTACAGACATTTTGCTATACAGATTAGTATCCATACTGACATGTCTTTTGAATTCCACAAGGATTCAGAACTGCAAATCATCGGCAATTCAATTATTTTAGAGGACATTGACATCAATACAAATACTAAAATTAACTTGCTAAAGAATTCAAAGACCAAACACAACAGTTCTCTGGACTTCCCAACCTCAGATCTGAATCTTCTCTTTGCATACGTGTGAAAGGATAAAACAGTAAAATGGAAGCTAACAGACATGGTATATTAATTCAAATTTTTATGGAAAGTTTTCTTCTATATATATACTCTAGTCATTCTTTTTTGTAGTTTTGGTTTGGTTTGGTTGAAACAGGGTCTCTCTATGTAGTGTTTGCTGTCCTGGAACTAGCTATGTAGACTTGACAGTTATAACTCTTAGACAGTTATAAGTCTTTCTAATGAACATTGAGGGTGGATACACTCTTGAAAAGTTAACAAGGGCTCATCTTAGAATCTGATAATAGTTAAAGCCGGGACATTGACTTGCTTTGCCCTGCTATAAAATTACACGAGAAAAAAAAATGTAGAATACAAGGTCCAGTGGTTTGTCCAAGGTGATAAACTAATAAAGACATGGAACCTTTAAACGCCAAATCCAGTACATTTCCCCCTTTCGGTGGCTGTTTTGAAAGATTGACTAATATGTAAGATACTTTACATAGTATTTGCGTATTCTCGCAACCTTCATATGTGATAAGCAGTATTACTCGCCTTATGAATGAAATAGATGAAGAAATTTAAGAAAATTCAAATGACTAGAAGGTAGTAATATAGAGAAAGGGTTTTAGCCCCAGGCTTTCAATGTAAGGGGCAAATCCTCCCAAGTCCCTAATCCAGAAAGCGATCTGGCAATGGACAAGGGTGGGTGGTTAATATTGAGATTAGATGAAGATGAGTTGTGGTCAAAGGTTCGAAGAAGTAAAAACAACCAGAGTAAAGGTGTCACATTAACATGATGGTCTTCATTTCTATTTCTTTATTCTTATGTTTCTCTCCCACAATATTTAAGTTGGCTTGCCAAAAAAATGCATCCATGCAATATGATAGCCTAAATTTAAAATAAGTATAAGGGAAATCCAGTCAAGAGAGAACTTTTTGAAGGAGTATCCCATACTTGTCAGGAGTAAACTATAAATATGAATTTAGCTTTCAGACACGCTACATGGATAGAAGGAACATGAATGATTACATAGATTTCAAAGTCTGTAAAACAAAGAACGAACTATTTGCTCAGGAGAAACACAATTAATCCTAGTTATGAGGCCATGGGGAAATTTGTCTCTGTAACCCTCCTTAAGAAATCATGACACAAAACAGAACAATCACCTCCATAATATTCGCTCAGTGACACACAGGGTGAGGTGTTACATGGGACCACTCATGGCTCAGTTCATTAGTAAAAGGCAGCTGTACTGTACTTGGTCAGAATTCAACTACGGAAGTTCTTTTGGGAGAGCATGCTACAGAATGAGAAGAAAGAAGATTGAGTTGGGTGAGAGAGATGCCGAATGTCTGTCATGGAACAGACAACGTTAGTGCCAACCTCCTTCATGTGCCTACTGAACTGCAAATCTCTTCGGAGTCTGAGGCATCAGGCCCCACCTTCTTCTGGGGAACAGACAAACAGTAACTTCTACTATCAGATCCTGACCCTGCCCTGTCCTGATTAGAACAGTGATGTGGGCCTAGTCCAGGAGAACCATTTCACGTTTTAACTGTCTGGTATCAGACAGAAGCCCCATCCTCCCTAAGATCAGTAGAAACTCTGAAGGAGTTTTGATTGTGCCATCTGTCACCCCACTGACTGCCAGGGCTAATTGAGCTAATTTGGTTGGCTCGCAAGGCGTCTCCATCCTCTCTCGCTGTGCTGTGCATCTTTCTCTCCTATCTTAAGTGAGGAAGCTGCATGCTCACAGCAGAAAAGGATCTAAGAGGACCTTTCTTCACTCAGGTGTCGACAAACAACCACACTCCCCTGTGGATCCTCCAAACAAGATCACAAGATCTTCAGCTCAACAGAGAGCACCAGCCATAAACAGCAGATCTCTGCTAAAAGGCATTACTCACATCCATCTTTCCATTCATCCGTTCAATGAGCTGACATGCACTTACTAGCCTTTGTTTGGCATATACTGAGGATCCATAGGGTAGACAAGACACAAGCAATACCTCTTTCGTGAGAGCAGACACTAAGTCATATCCATAGTTCACATTTAAAAGTGTTGTTTTTTACAAATTTTATTTTGTTCCTTAAATTGAGACCCCTAGTAAGAAACCAAATTTTAAATCAGCTATAATTTCTCAGAAATCATCATGCACATATATGTTTTGAAGTGAAAATATTTACCCAAACACTTTTCTTCAAATGTAATGACTCGAACAAACACTCTTTTTTGGGCAAAAAAAAAAAAAAAATGAGCTGCTATTAAAAATTTTTTTTTTTTGATTTTTCAAGATGGGGTTTTTCTGTGTAGCTCTGGCTGTCTGGGCGCTCACTCTGTAGGCCAGATTGTCTTCAAACTCACAAACTCACATAGATCTGCCTGCCTCTGCCTCCTGAGTGCTGGGAATAAGGGTGTGTGCCACCACCACCTGGCAAATTTTCTTAATCTGAATTCTGTAATTTTTGTATTTTGTTCTCTTAATATTTTCCTAGAACCATCACACTTCTAAGTTCTGGTGTGTCTTTCATCCCTGCCCACAATCGGCAACAAAAGACATCCTCTCTTCTCCAGACATCAGGCACAGAAGTCTCTGGAGATTGAGCAACCAAAAATCCAGCAGACAAGATAGGCGCTGTGAGATACCATGCATTCTTTAGAGGAAAGCTGGTATTGGCTCGTCCCCTGACAAGAAGTTCACACGCACATAGACGCAATGCCTTCTCTGGGATTCTAGCTTGCAGGACTTCTGTCAACGCCTGGTAACTTCACTAGGTTCCATATTTGAAGTGTTTCCTTACAGTTTTCAAATTAAATCTTCCTTGAGGTCTAGTTCGATGTTAGGGAAATAATGTGTAATTGACCACATTTCCTCCCTGTTCCAAAAGAATGAGCGCTCAGTGAAAACCTCCTGAGAAATACATAAACACATCACAAGCATTTTAGCATCTCACAGTCAGACTTCAGACGCCCCTTCAAGGCAACAGCTACGCTTCATAGCTGGAGCTCCCACAACACCTACCGAGTAGTGAATTATGTGTGGGCAAGAAATCTCCCAGCCACAACTCCCAACTCCATACTTCATATACCCTTTCTCCTGGAGTAAAAGAAATGCAAATATCCAGGAAATTTTGGAAAAGTTGGAAGAATTACTGTTTCTTCAAATTCCATCTAGTCTTTTTCAGTATTTATTCACATCTGATAGTCCTGTGTACAACAGTGAACTTCGGAACAAGCGCGCTTACAGTTGGCACCTCAGGTAGACCTTCAGCGAGCCTGAGGCTGCCCCGAGTGCCGCGCCTTTTGCGACATCTCAGCGACGCCTTGCTCCTCTCTATACATTCACACTGGGCGAGTACTTTATCTGTGCCAGGCCCTCTGCTGAACCCTATGAGTAGAACAGACTGAGTCCCTGAAAACAAAAAACACAACTGTCGCCAACTCATCTCAGTATTTTATGCACAGACTTCTGCAAGACTAATTTAAGCCTGTTTCGCTAAAATCCAATCCCATAACTCCCTGTTTTGCCAACAGAGTAGGTAAACAGCAGCCTATCTCTATCCTCTCCAAAATAGCCCTCCCGAAACTTCAAGTACTCAAAGTTCCAACCGCTTATTAGAAATATGCCTATTTCTGCGGAGAGATTACATGTGATGTATGAAACAAGTCAGGAGGACTCTTTTACGACGTCATCACATTGTCGTTGATACGAAAAGATAGAATACGAATTCTCAACCACAATGAATGTAGAAAGCAAAAGATGGCTTGTGTGATCAGCCTTTTTCGTAGACATTAATCTATAATGTATTTCTGATAATATATATGGATATTTATATAGATGTAAATATATATATAATGGAGCAATAAAATGTTACCTCTGCATTAGCTGAGGGAAAATAGCTAACAGCTCCCTATGCCTATGACATAGCTGAGTGCCCTGCCCCCAAAGAAATCCAGGCACACTGTCATGGAACCACATTATTATCCCTTAAGAAGACTATAAAATGTGTCCATCATTCATTCATTGACGTTGAACTTGTGCCAAAACTATTAAAGATACATATTAATAGATATTCCAAACGTGTAGAAATGAAGGCTGAACAAAACACAAAATGAGATTGCTACTCACTATTAATTTGTCTTTTATAAATGATTAAGTAAAGCATATGAAAGGGCAATAAATATCCTTTTATCACAAACTCTGGGATTTCTCTTACTCTTTGCATATACCAACCAGTCTAGAAATAAGCACAATTACTTATGGTCAGCATCATCATATCACTGCACTTTACACATTAAATAGATAACAACTATGATTATAAAGGCAATTTCTTTGACCTTCTTTTTTGTCTGGCTAGGAATTCCTGTGTTTTCCTAGATTGGCTGCTCTGCCATCCCAATCGTGCTGTGCAGGTCAATTTTTACCAGGATAAATGACCCAGGCCTTGCAGCACTTTCTCTAAAACATGCTTCTATGCGTATGAATAGCATATGCTCATGAAATATGATCATAGCTACTCTTTAAGTGCTTTTTAAAATCTGAAGTCTATGTGTTGGAATAGATATGTATACATACATATATACGTGTACATATATATATATATACACACATATACAGCTAAGGTACAATGTGTGTTATTTGGCAGCTGAATTTGACATGAAAATACAAAAGGTTTGGGCAACCACATATTTGGAAATAGAAATCTTTCCTTCAAACATGGCTTTGGTTTTTAAACATAGCTAAATTTCTGGAAACTTCAATTTGTTAAAGACAGCCAAGACTTCAATCATATTTAACATATTCCTGGGGTTTACATATAGTGTTTCAAAGTAATAAACAACATCTTGTTTGGAGCAGCAAGAAGAAAATGAAGCAAGCACTTCTTCAAGAGTGAAAACTCCCCTCTTAAAAGTAGTTTGGAGACTCGCTCTTCTGTTGGTGAAATCACAAAACACTATTCAACAAACAAGGCATGATGGGCTCACTTCAAGCTGGTAAACAGTTTAGCTGGCTTCATTTGTGGTAAGAATTTTAATGTAACTATCATTGCAACAATGCATCCATTATATTGGAAACTTGAGGGGTAAAACTTTTTTAATTGTTAATCAGAACAATGCTGTCAAATTTGCACTTCAAGATCAGAAAGGATGTGATGACAACAATGAATAGGAGAACTTAAAAATTCTTCATGGGAATGAATTTGCATTTACTCAGAAGGCCTCTCATTCAATGACCTATAGCCCACAGGACTGATTCACCTGAAAAGAGTTTTCTTCTCTAACATTAGACCCACCTGTATCTCATCTATACCACAGAAAATGCCCATTAAAGCTATAAATCCTTTGATGCTATTCTTTCATTGGCCCAAACAGAAACAATGATATCTAGAAACATGTTACTTAGCAAGAAGAACAGACACTATCCAAGCAGCAGAACATGATGAATCAAACTTAAACTGTTCCAAGAAAGGAGAACAGAGACCTTTTCTGTACTTTTTATAAGAAGCCAGGTTAGATTTCACTCAACCACGCCTCCCTCCTTTCTTTTTGCACAGAAACTGATAAGTAGAACCACTATCTTACAAGTATATCCAGATAGCTCTCAGAAATCCTTACCTAATAAACACACAAATAATCTTTCTCCTACCCATCCCCAAGTTGTTCCTAACTTTTTAGACAATGAAGAGTTTGGTAGCTTAAGATACAGGAATTCATCTGAAAAGGTAAAGACTGGTGATAAAAGCCCCTGTCCTAGTTCTGTTTCAAAACCCTTATGAAGTAAAAAGCTGGGGGTAGACGTTCTGTCTGATGGGTGTGATAGAATGCACTTCCTCAGGCTGTTGTGACCTGCTCCTCACTTTCCTTGGGACTACCGCAGGCTTTCTCATGGGACCTTCCCCTGGCTACCCTACCGAAGATCCCAGCCTCTTTCTCATTTTCTATCCTTTCCCATTTAATAATTTGTCCTCATACTTACCGTTTGTCAATCGTCTATATGTTACTAATTTACTCTTTAATTCTTTCTATTCAGATGTAAGCTGATCTCCAGGAGAAATTTTGGTCTAATTTTTCCACTTCTGAATTGCCAATAACAAAGTGGGGTCTGGCATAAATAAGAGTACTCAAGTTTTCATTCATAACAATAATGCTCAGATTACGATTCCTATCAGCCTGAAGTCTGTATAGGTCTTGCAGTTTAGCTTCGATGTAGAGCACATACTTAACACGAATAAGATTTAAAAAAAATCAAAAATGGAATAAAGGAAAGACAGTCTGAAGATTGGGGCTAGACAAATGATATCCCTCTGCAACTGACAACAACATGGAACATGTAAGATTATTACATGCCTATTGCAGGTAGAACTTTGGGGAAAAGGGCAACTCAGAACTCAAAGGAAATAGTCAGTTCAAAAAAAAAAAAATGAACCAAAACTGTGCTCCAACCATTAGTATATCTTGTCTTTCATACTCTTGTTACTATCATATTGCAGGTTTGTATGTCATTTAGAGACTTCAAACATCAGCCACTCTCATGCATTTGTCTTCATCTTACACAAGGCACTGGGACTCAAAAGACAGGGTTCTCGTGATTTGAGTTGCAACAGAGATAAAACCAAAGTACTACCATGCAACTGTAATAAAACAGATTGGTACGTTTCTGTTGGAGCCGAGAGGATGAAAAGAAATGTCCCTAGTTAAGATAATGATGAAGCCAGGCTTGGTGACTCATGGCTGTAACCCTAGGCTCTAAAGAGGCTAAGGCAGTAGGATTACAACAGGTTTAAGGTCAGCTTGGGCTACATATCAAAACCAGGTCAGTCTCCAGTATGAGTCTGTCTCTACATCCCCGCCACTACCATAACCCTCCCCCCACCCCGCAAAAAAAAAGGCAAGGTTGAAAACAAACTGTTCTGTATTATTTTCTTAGACCTTCTGTTATTTGAAGGAACCAGAGGAATTATCTGTAACATGCATAAAAGGATTAAAACAGTGTTGTGAATACAGTGTGATCATCACAATCATGGACATTTGGCAATTTAAAAATACATACACACACAAACACACACACACACACACGGGGGTAAAAGGAAGAATAGTTGAGAAGAAGGGAGTATGCAATCCTGGGAAATGGATAAGAGAAGGAAATTGGGGGTGACTGCAGTCATAATATACATTCTCTGGGTGTATGTAATTGTAAAAGATAAAGAATACCTGGCGATGGTGGCACATGCCTTTAATCCCAGCACTCAGGAGGCAGAAACAGGCCAGTCTGGTCTACAAAAACTAGTTCCAGGACAGGTTTCAAAGCTACAGAGAAACCCTGTCTCAGAAAACCAAAGGAAAAAAGAGAGAAGATAGAAGTCTGGAAAATCTTACAAAATATTAGTTGTTCTTAGAATGAGTATCTAATCTACTAGAAAGAATATGCTGAAGGGTTCTCTACTCAAAAAGAAGGGAAAACAGTATGAAACTTTAAATATGTGACTAACTTATCTTTCCTATAGTCTAAGAAGGGGAAATTACTAGAGGAAATAAATGAGGAAGAATTTTTGAGATTCATCAAAAATACCCCTCCTTAGTAAATCAGTTTTGAGGTGGGAGCCTCCTATGAAGTTTTTGACAAATTTCTATTTGTTATACAGTTCAAAGGAATAATACCTTAACATATTCATTTCCCCAATTTTGTTCTATGCAAAGACAGGTTTCTTGATATCTAATCCACATAGGAAGCTACATGTTTCTACCAAGGTAACTAAATCTGCATTGTCAAGAAGCTGAGAAAACATAACTTCTTTGACCTCTGGAGACAGGGCCAGTGTTAATTTCAATTGCTATTTCTAATGTTCTGATTCCAAAAATTTTCTGTCAGTTCGTCATTTGTTTGTCTATTTAAAGAAGCTGGCCCTACTTCCAAACAAGTTTGGGGGCGGGGATTGCTTTCCTTATTATTTTTCCTTTGTATCTCTTAGAAAACCTGATGAATCATTTTCTCAAAGGAAAGACCCTGGGTATATAGGCCACTTCAAGGTAGACCTCATGTTCAGGAGAAGTTGACCAACATATCACAGACTCCTCTGTTGTAATAAGAGCGGCGGGGCTGCGTCCCCGGCACCCAGCCGCCCACATGGCTAGCTTATGCCCCGAAATAATTACACGGAAACTGTATTCTTTTAAACACTGTTTGGCCCATTAGCTCCAGCCTCTTATTGGCTAGCTCTTACATTTTGATCTAGCCCATTTCTAATATTCTGTGTAGCACCACGAGCTGGCTTACCAGGGAAGATCTTAACCTTCGTCTGTCTGGAGTGGGAGAATCATGGCGACTCACTGACTCAGCTTCTTTCTCCCAGCATTCTGTTCTGTCTACTCCGCCTACCTAATTTTCTGTCCTATTAAAGGGGCCAAGGCAGTTTCTTTATTACTTAACCAATGAAACAACAGATAGAAAGATGACCCACCTCCATCACTCCACAGGTTTTTTTGTTTGTACTTTTATTAGGTTACAGTTTGGTTGGTTTTTTTTTTTATTTCATGGTTGGTTTTTTTTTTTTTTTTTCTTTTGGCTGCTTTTATTTTATTTTCTTGGTTTGGAGGAAATTGTTGTATTGGATTTTTGTTTGCTTTTTGAGAAAGAGCTTAAGGGTGAATGGATAGAGATGGGAAAAGATCTGGAAGGACTTGGGGGAGGAGAAGAATATGATCAAAATATATTAAAACTTAAAAAATATTTTAAACAATTAAAATATAATTTAGAAAAAACATAATGAACATTGACCTTTTAAACAATTCTTCAACTATATAAAGTATTTTAATTGAAAATAAAGCACTGGGAAGTGTGGCACATGCCTTTAATCCCAGCACTCAGGAGGCAGAAATAGGCAGATCTCTGTGAGTTCAAGACCAGCCTGGTCTACAGAGTAAGTTGCAGGACAGCCAAGGATGTTACACAGTGAAATGCTATCTTGAAAACCCAAGAAAAGAAAAGAAAGCTATTTTAAACAATATATTCTGATCATTGTTTCCCTCCCTTATCTCCTCCCAGATTTTTCCCTCTTCCCCACTTTTCCAACTCCATGTCTTCTTTCTCTCTCTCTTAGAAAAACTAACAAGCAAATACAAAGACAAACAAGCAAGAATAAAACAAAATGAACAAAGAAGAAGAAATGAAAACAGAACAGCAGAAATGCATCCACGTGCAGAATCACACACATGCACACTAAACCCATAAAAGCACAGAATCAGAAACCATAATAGACAAGCAAGACGCCAATAAGGAATAAATGCCCAAACAAAGCAATATGAGACAAAAAAAACCCTCCAAAAATACAATTAAGTTAATTTTGTGTTGGCATCTACTACTAGGCATGGGGCCCCCACTTAAGTGTGGTTTGTGTCCCCAGAGACTCCCTTGGAGAAGCTAATTTTTCCGTTTCAAGCAGTTGTTAACTAGAGATAGCCTCTTGGTTGGGGCTAGAGGCTTCTGTACACTTCCCTCTAGTACAGTGAGCCCCTCTGGTTTGGACGTGTGTGAGCCCTATGTGTGCTGCCACAGTCTCTGAAAGTTAAGAAATACGTAAAGTTTTAGAAAAGCTGATTATTGACTACATGAAAAAGAAAATTTTGAAAAAATAAATCAATATTGTAAAAGTATTTGCCTTCCCAATTCATTGTTTATAGATTCCCTCAAAGCTCTAATGTCAAAAAGAAAGAAGGAAGTGAGGGAGGAAGGGAGAGGGAGAAAGGAAGGGCGATGTAGGAAAGGGGAGGGGAATTATAAAAGGAAGGGAAGGGAAAGGAAGGGAGGGGAGAGAAGGGGAAGAGAAAAGAAGGAGAAGGGGAAGAGAAGGGAAGGGAAGGGGAAGAGAAGGAAGGGCAGGGAAGGGAAGGGAAGGGAAGGGAAGGGAAGGGAGGGGAGAGAAGGGGAAGAGAAAAGAAGGAGAAGGGGAAGAGAAGGGAAGGGAAGGGGAAGAGAAGGAAGGGCAGGGAAAGGCAGGGAAGTGAAGGGAAGGGAAGAGAAGGGAAGGGAAGGGAAGGGAAGGGAAGGGAAGGGAAGGGAAGGGAAGGAAAGGAAAGGAAAGGAAAGGAAAGGAAAGGAAAGGAAAGGAAAGGAAAGGAAAGGAAAGGAAAGGGAACTTGAAAATTATACTTAGAGAGATGGTTCGATGGTTAAGAGGGCTTGCTGCTCTTCCAGAAGACCAAAGTTCAGTTTCTCACATGCCTATTGGGTAGTTCACAACCATCTGTAATTCCAGCCCCGGAGGGGTGGGGGGAAGATCCTATGCCCTCTTCTGGCCTCCACGGGCATCCACACATATGTGCACATAAACACACTCAGATACACACACATATACTAGGATAATGATCTAAATTTTAAATCTAAGCAGCAAAAAAAGAAAGTAGACATGCCCAAGTGTCTACGATCTTAAAGGACCAACAAGTCTTACCATGTAAAATTTTATGACTATATTATACATTTTGTGCATTTTCAAGTAAAAATGAAAGCAACACGAAACTAATATTTATTGCTTTCATATACGCAGGTATAGTCTGAAAGAAGGAAGTCGGCTGACGAGGAAGATGTTGATTTACATGACAGACACTTTTTCCAGGCTTGGCAGGAAGTAGTATTACAGTACAGCGGTTAGAATGGAGGTTTCTAAGTCGGGCAGACTACGGTCTGGATTTAAGCTCCATTCTTAGCTGGAGGAAGATCATAAGAAAAAAGGATGATTTGCCCACTCAAAATCTATCTTCTCATCTCTTAAAGGGGACAAAGTCATCAATTTCTTGGGTTTATCATTAACATTTTAGATTTCATAAATCTAGCACATAGAAACCCTCAATTTAAAAGCAAACAGTTGCCCTGGGAAATTACAACTACCAAAAGGAAACAGGGAAACTCATTTTGGCTGCAGGGCATGGGAGAATCCGTGGCTCAATCCCCCTGGATAACTTCCTCCTTGTTGGCCAGCGCTCCCAGCACCAGAAGATGCTATGAAAACTGTTGGGGGAGAGAAGACATCAGTGATCACACCTGACGCTGGATCCTGAATGCTGCAATATTAACCTGTCAGGCAAACTGTGCCCACTGGTGTAATATTGGCACAGTAGGCTTGGAGTAGCTACCTGTTCTCTGGTTGCATTTGAGGCCTGCTCCACAGCAGGGCGTTTCAAGCTTGCTATAATTAGGATCAAAACCCCATAGCTGTGGAGGACATAGGCCCTGCTTATTGTTGTTATTCTGAATGGTCATGCTGACAAACTGCCTTCTCTATACTTATTGCTCAGACCCATAAATCTGAACTTCTCGCAACCTTGGTCATACAGGCTTCATTTTGCAGTGGGTGGTAGTCAACAGAAAGCTGTGTAACTAGTCAAAGTGCTGAAAGTAAGAGACAGACGGCTCAGGCCTAAAGAGGACATCTATATGAACCCCGAACCACCAAAGCCTGGGGAACATTAGGGAAGGGAGGTAGAAAGTATTAAAGAGCCAGATAACAAGGAAGTGTGTTGAGAAGCACTGTTTTCTAGACATGACAGGATATCCAATAATGATCTCATAGCAGCTGTAGCTACATACAGCCAAAATCCAGGCATAAATAGGTAGATAATCTCCAGCCCCCACCCATTACTACCAGATATTGGCTGGTGGGGGAGATATATTGGAGAAGATATAGGAGCAGTTTGAAGAAGAAAATGGGGCTAGAGATGATCATATTTTGGTATATACATGTATGAAATTTTCAAAAATAAAGAAAAATTGTCAGGCAATGGAAGCATATGCCTTTAATCCCAGCACTTGGGAGGCGGAGGCAGGCAGATCTCTGTGAGTTCTAGGCTAGCCTGGTCTACAGAGCTAGTTCTAGGACAGAGGGGGGGAGGGGGAGGAGGAGGAGGAGGAGGAGGAAGGGAGATTTAAAACTGAAAGAAAAACACACAAAATGTCTTTAATTAACCATGTATGATATTATCATTAAATTCTCCAAATTTAGACATAAATAAGCAGGGAAAACAGCCTGGTAGTAGACTATAAGAAAAAAATTAAATTTGATTAAAAAAGTCAGCTTAATTTCTCAGATATCAATTGGGATAATAACTATGATAAATTTGTATTCTGTTTCTAAGGGCATTATGTGCTTGCTCTCTCCCTTCCAAAATGGTCAAGGGTCTCCAGAGACAGTCCCTACGACTTAAGCCTGTGATTAAAGTAACAGATGCTACCTGGTTCAGCAAATGCTCTCAGGATAGGGAAGACAAGGTACTAATGCTGCCATTTAAGATAATACAAACTGCACGAAAGAGTGCTGATTGAGTTTATAAAAGGTAAAGTGCTTAACACAGAAGACTGATCCGTTGTGTCTTAAAGAGATTCCGTTGAAACTTATCACAGTTAAATAGCAAACCAAGACAGAGACGTGGTACAAATAAATAGCAGTTATGCAGAGGCGTTTAAAGCAAGCTGATTGGACAGTAAAAGGAAATCTTCACATTTATGTAATAAGATCATATAAAATAAATAGGAATAACAAGATTAGGCTAAAGGAAAAATGATCCACAACAAACTTGAAATCCACAAACTATTTCAAGCAATACTACAGATCTTTTCCATGAATGTTAAACTCTGTCTTTTTAAGAAAGAGTAGAGTTTGGAAAAGTCAAGTGGGACTCAGGGATTTGACAGTGAAGAGAGGCCACCCTGCCTTGTTGAAGCAAGCATTGTCACAAACATTTTGCTCTTCTCATTTGGTGAAAAGCGCACTTGAGTAGTCCGAGCACACGGGAAGAAATCATCTAAGGCAGAGAGGCACTCTGATCTTCCACTCCTTTTCACTGTTGCAGGCAGCTAAGTGTGCTTGCCATGCATGTGCAAAGCTGGTCGAGATAGCACACGAATCTACCTTGGAGGTAAGATTCTGAGTCCTCAATGCCTTTGAGAATTGCACCTCACACAAGCAACCACAGGAAGACTCGCTCTCATAGAGAAAAATGAAGTCAATGCAGTATTTCCAGAGCACCACTTCTGCTACCTAGGAGGAGCAGGGCATGGGATGCACTGTGCAGCCTTCCTTGACCCTGATTCTCTCCTGCTTGTCCATTAGCACAGATTAGTTTACTGCTCTCATTGTCCCCTAGACAGCAGGCCTAAGCAGTGTGATCCAGTGGACTGTAACAGAAGCAAGTCTTGAGAGCAATGGAAAGTAGGCTAGGACCAGACCACAGGAGAGGGACAGAACGGGGATTTGGGCCAGAAAAAATAAATACAAACTCTAATGTACACACAGCATCCACATTTTCCAAATCAAAACTCATAACACATAGGTTCACAGGTATGGTTGCTCTTATGGGAATGACATCATAGAATATTTACAGCCTAAGATTGCCCTGCAAAATCTCAGCCATACAAGCATCATGTCTGCAAAATCACTGAACATAGGAAATCTAGCAGAACCTACTTCAGAATTCTGCAGTACTAGCTTTGCATGGAAGCTAGTGTGTCAATTGTCCTACCTCTAAAATACAATACATATTTTTGTCAGATAAAAGGTCTCTCTGATTCAGAGATGTGCGATAAGAATAGCAGGTGATATCTGAATGAAATAGCTGTTCACCATTGGACAGAGGAGTGCGTATTGGGCTGGAGAGATGGCTCAGAGGTTAAGAGCACTGACTGCTCTTCCAGAAGTCCTGAGTTCAATTCCCAGAAACCACATGGTGGCTCACAACCATCTGTACTGAGATCTGG
Organism: Chionomys nivalis; assembly: GCF_950005125.1. Taxonomy (NCBI): domain Eukaryota; kingdom Metazoa; phylum Chordata; class Mammalia; order Rodentia; family Cricetidae; genus Chionomys; species Chionomys nivalis. The sequence goes on from NC_080107.1 coordinate 32,876,073, forward strand.
CACCCTTCTCTGGAGTGCGGGCATATATCAAGGCAGAATGTTGTATACATAATAAATAAATAAATAAATCTTTAAAAAAAAAAAAGAGGAGTGCATATAATGGCAGATTGCATTGCTTGCCAAGCTTTCCAAACGTACTGGCCTCGGCCTTGCAGGAGTACTGAAGTCACGCACAGGCTTTCTGTAGGAGAAGACATGGTCTGGGAAGCCAGGGCTCTCTTAACTATGCTTCAGGTTGAAAAGCGCCGGTTTTCAGTAAGACAGAAAGCTAATGAATGCAGACTTTCTTGCCCTACCTCCTCTTAATTACGTGTGTGAGGTTGTCGTTTCTTATAAGACCCCCTTACACTTCAGAGAAAGCTTCTTGTAGATAGGAAAATGAAGAAGAAAGAAGGAAAATTCTAAGAGCGCAGGGGAAAGTAAATAACAAAAACAACAACAACAAAAACTCCCCTTGTTTTTTTCTATCAACAGTGAATAAAAATTATTATTTGCCCATAACTATAAGTTAATAACACTCCAAGCTTTCAAAAAGATAAGGAAACTGTGTAAAATATTAGATCAATTTTTATGCGATATTAGAATCTTTTTAAAAGACTGGAAATCTATCAACTCGGTCACGGTACTGCAGACACTTCACGTGTGCAAGATTTCCTTCGCTTCAGATGAGGAAACTGAGGCAGGGAAGCAGGACCGAGGCGAACGGGTTAGCTATAACTGAGTCAGAATGCAACCTCTTCTGCTGCAGTCTGTAGATGAGGTTATTCGTCCATAAAATGTCGGTGTCGAACTCTCGAGGTCAATGCCAAGCACAACACCCTGCAGTGTTCTGTTGATTGATTGCTTTGTAATCTACTTATTTGTATTTTGGCTCTTAAATAAAGGTGCGGCTGCCAGGTTTGACATATTTCTAGCCCTTAGAAAGCTGACCTGACAGAACAACCCTTCCAAAACATTTGCAGAGACAGTGTTCAGAGCAATTTACAGAATTTAATAAGGTGACACGTTTCGAAGCACGGTGCAGTGACAGACAGCCAACCTGAATGGGTGCATGGGAGGAAGGCATTATTATTTTTAATTTTCAAGATGTCATTGCCAGGGAAGACATACACCAAATGGTAACAGGGGCCTATTTTTTTTCCCCCAAGACGTCTGAAAAAACCATGATGAACAACGAGGAAAGGGAAGAGGGATGAGACATCAGAACAGATTGAGAACGAGAAAATACAGGGACTAATTATTGGAAGGTAAAGAACATTTGTTGCCCCTCCTCTTGCAGAGACTTCCCAGTGTTTAATAACCCAGTATAAATGGTAGACAGACACTCTAAGATCAGAGTATATAAAGTATAAAATTTAAGAAACTATTAAAAACTCTACAATAGCTATGCTTCTTACTAATCATTACTATGGATTTTATCGAATGCCAACATAGGACTTATCAGAAAAATAGCTATGTGGTTTAAATACTGAGAAATAAATGACCAGATTGTGAAAATAGAGTATCACTTTGTTGTGTCTGAAAGTTCTGTGGTCTAATGTAGTGCACTTTACATAAACTGTAAGTCAGCAACTGAAAACACAATCACAAAGTGAATGCATACTCACTCTGGGCGACAGAGTACTTCTCCCCTAATATATAGATCTGTACACATCCCTACACTATCAATGCTTTAATGGAGTCAGAGGAGAAAGAGAGTGACCTGGGGAACGTGCTGGGCAGTCTGGAAGTACAGCCCACTGACGTCTCACGCTGTGAGATAACCAGCTCCGCTTCAGACTGGAGTGAATCGGCCTTTATTAGTGAAAACTCATAGACCATGGTTTAGAAGACTTGACTCTGAGTTCATTGATACTGTGTGATCTTGTATCATCGCTTAACATCTCAGTGACTGTGTCACTGTCTGGGAATAAGAATTGTTTTTATTTGTTCATAATTATCCAGGAAGTCTAAGCTGCTAGATCTTTGGATTAAACTGGTTTCCAGCTGACCTGGTGCAAGGCCCTGAAAGATGCTCCTGGGACAGGACCAGTCACAGGTAGCATGGCCTGCTGTGAAGGCAACAAGGAGACACAGAGTTCTCTGCTTATGTTTGGATGACCAGAGAATGTGCTGCTTTTAATTTCTTTTTCTACAAAGTGAATGCCATAACAATTGGGTCTTGTTGTTGTTTTAAAAACTGAATAAAAGTTAATACATGTAAGTTCTGAACACTGCCAGTTTTCCAGGGCCCCTACAGATGGCTCCTTATTCCTTCATTCATTCATTCACTGGGCTGCAGCCATGAGACCTGGAAATATGGAAGAAATAAAACTACCCATTCTTGCTTCAGTAAAAAAAAGTTGAGGGGAGGAGAAATAAAAGCAAGTTAACATGAAAGGAGAAGAACCCAAAAGGAGGAGAAAATTAGTGCCTGAGAAAGGAGGAAAGAAGAAAGCCAACTCTTAAGTCTTAAACAGGCGGTGGTCTGTGACTCACAGGCAGAAGAGTTCCTGTCTGTCTCACAGGAAACAGGGAGTTCAATCCCCCCTGTTACATAAAACTCTACACATGTGACCCCGGCACTGAGGAGGCAGAGAAGGAGCAGAAGCTCCGGGCATCTCAGCTGCATTGCCGGTTGGAAAGCAGCTGTGGCTACATGAGACCCCATCAAGAATACATAGGAAGAGGAAGCACGCAAGCTAAAGGAGGCTCTTCAGATAAAGGGACTTTCTGTGTGAGCCTGGTGATCCGAGCTCTCCGGTCCCAAAACCCAAGATTGAAGGAGGCAAAAAACTCCAGAAAGTTGTGCTATGACCTCCACATAAAAGCTGTAGTGTGTGGATATCCCCCAACACATAATAATAATGATAATGATAATAATAATAAATCAAACATGTTTATTCCATTTATTTATTTAATGTGTACTGATGTCTGCCTGCATGTATGTCTGTGAGTAGCCTCCTGAGCGCCTGTAAAACCCGGAGAAAGGGAATTGAATCCCTTGGGACTGGCGTTACAGGCAGTTAGGAGCTACTACATGGGTGCCGGGAATCATATTCAAATCCTCTAGAAGAACAGCCAGTGCTCTTAACCTCTGAGTCATCTCTCCAGTCTTAAAACATATTTTTTAAGCAGTCTTTATTATTTTATTTTATTTTAGTTTGGATTTTCAAGACTGGGTTTCTCTGTGTAGCCCTGGCTATCCTGGAACTCGTTCTATAGACCAGGGCTAGCCTCGAACTCAGAGATCTGCCTGATTCTGCCTCCCTGCCATGCCTGCTAAACAAGCTTAAGTAGTAATTAGGCACTTAAAATCCTCTTAGATGGCTATTAGCAAAACAAATCAAAAGGAAAATATCAAGTAACAGGTGTTGGCAAGGATGTGGAAAATCTGGAGCTCTTCTACATTACTGTAGAATGTACAAAACTGTGGAATGTAAAACCCACATCTGCTATGGAAAACAAAAGGTGAAGCTTCCAAAAGTGAAACATGGAATTAAGGTCGTAATTCTACTCCTAGGTCTAGAAACAAAAGAATGGAAAACAGGTACTCATACAAAAAGTTTATATACTACTATATTAGTCAGGATCTGTAAAAGAACAAAATTGATTGAATGGATAGAACATACATAATATATACTGTAATGCTCATATACTCATGTGTACAAGAGATTTATTAAAGTGGCTTACTGGCTGTGATCCAAGTCGTCCAATAATAGCTGCCTCCTGACAGACGGGCCAAGGATCCAGTTGTTGTACCATTCGTGAGACTGGTAAGACAGAGGTGGAAGAGAGAGAACTGCTAGGAAGATATAAAAGCCTTATCATATTCTCCCCAGGCTGGAGAGTAAGCCACGTGTGTGTGCTCACATTATATAACCTTTCTTAGGCACCCATTCTCTGTAAAGTGGAAATAAACATAACACCTTGCCCACGTAAGATAGTTAATGAAGCAATGCAGACCACGCATGTGCTACAGAGCTTGGCCCCTGATTGATAGCAATAAATGCCAGCTCTTCAAGCCAATGTGAAGCATAGAGTTGAAAACAAGAAATGCATAGCTACCAACATTGGAACAGATGATAAAGGTTTTGGGTTCTGTGAACATTGAGTGATTTATACATATTACCACCAATTGTTGTGTAACAGTTTCCTCCAAGATTGAAACATTCCGTCCCACAGGCAGCACCTTAAGAAGGAAGGTAAACAACTCAAAAGTAGTTTCAGGAAGTCCCTGAAACTGACCAGATTCACTGTCCACACCCTGTCATAGTAATCATGAAAAGCTGTGAGTTCCTCTCGGAAGGAAGAAAGCTGAGAAGCAAAGACTCCGAGTCTAGGTCAACTTCCTGGAAGAAGGAGAAACCAGTTCACGTGCCCGGAAGAGGTTTAGACCAACTGAGGTACCTGGAAGGGACATTCTCCAATCTGTTCAGCTAGCTGCCTGCAGGCTGTACAGTGTGACAGCTTCGTAAGCTGTCACCTATGCTGCCGTGGGCTTTGGTAATGTAGCTGTCTTTGAGTCAGTTCTGCTCTTGTAAGTAACCTCTCACCCACACTCCTGTATGTAACCCCAATAAAATTCTTGGGTTCACTAAGTTGGACTTTGGTGGTATCTGTACTTTGGTCTGCATTGGAATCCCTGTCTGGGGTGAGTAGATGTGTCTCCTCAGGAAAAATTTTGTCACAGGACACTAATTCTACTTTCTCTGATCCATCAAGGCATATACATGTTTTAATTTTGTTTTTCAATTCTATAGAATTACAGTAATATCTCCTAAACTGACGGTACTGGCCTGACCTCAGTAACTTAAGTTTAGCCGTAAAAATAACACACTCCCTTTACGATGATATTCTAATTAAACAGCCTCAACTTAATCCAGGTATGCAGCGGCCGATAATGATAGATTTAATTCACCCAAGAACATTCTAGCCGGGAAATAATACATTCACAGAAGCCAAAATTTCCATTTACACCTGTAAATAGAAAATTCAATTTAATGCAAATTGTTAAATAATAAGACCACTGAGCAATGAACCATACTAAATATATCACATGAAATGGATCAGTCATGCAGCATAGTGACCAGGAAAGAAATTGGTAACATTCTGAATCTAAGTAGTACATGCTGGCACATATCCCCCAAAACACCACATGTGCACATAAAACAAGGTGTGACTACAGAAATGCATTGTATGTATAAAAGTGAAGATCGCATGACTGAGAGATTGGTGACAATCCTATACGCTGAAAACAGCTAGACCATCATCCAAAAGAATATCTAACCGTGAGCACTACTATTTCATACAGAGCAGAGCAGTTGTTGGGACAAGGACAATTCCAAGTGATGGGAGTAAAGGTGAGAATCATAAAGCCTGGGCGCAAGCACACCTTTTCCTGAGACCTTTCTTTCAGAGGTCACAGTCCACAAATGTAAAATGAGCCAAAGACCTACAGAAGCCTCTCTGGAGGGCCACTCAAGGAGCTAGGTTCAAAGTATGTTGCACAGTGTCTTGGTTATCTTTCTTTTGCTGGGAAGAGATACCATGGCCAAGGCAACTTGAACTCAAGGTTCTAGAGAGTAGTAGAGTCCATGACCATCACAGTGGGGAGCATTTCAACAAACAAGTTGGCATGGCCCTGGAGCAGTACCTGAGAGCTTACAGCTGATCCCCAAGTTGGAGGCAGAGATAGACAGAGAGAACAAACTGGGAATGGGGTGGGGAGGGGTTAGGCTTGTCAAATCTTTTTACCTTTTCTTTATTGAGAAACCACCACACGTTTCAGCTTATAAACCAAAATCACAACAACAACAAAAACCATTGGTCATCTCTCCTACATGCTCAAGGTACCCCACCATGGGGTGCTATTCCAAAACACAAAGTCCTTCATAATAGAGTAGCATTCTTCTGCTTCTTGGTTTGCAGTATTTAAACTAGACTCTAGACTCCACAGTGTACGCAGACCAAAATCAAATGCACTTCAGAGGTAAGCTAGTCATACTTTTTCTTTTGTGTTTACAGAGTATCTTTGCCTGGAGATGAGGTGTTTCACAGGACATGAGATTTTCAGAACTTGAACCAACAATTCTAGGGGGATGAGAGGGCATGCCTGTCATCCTATATATTTCTTCAGAAAACAAAACCAATGTGTAGATCTCAATATACACACCAAATCAACACACATATGTTCATTTTTAAGTAGTATCATTCAATAACATTAATTGTTCACTAACTCAATTTTAGCAATATTCAGTTTTTTTTTCAAATCTTATAGGAAGTTGTCAAGTCCCCAGCATCAACCTACGAATTTAACCCAAGCCCACAGGTCATCAGTCACTTGGAACTTTTGGGGGGAAATGTTAATGTAAAATTATTTCTTTACTTATTATTAAAGAATTAATTCAATTTTTTGTAAAGTGAAATGCAATTTTATAGTAGCCTGAGATATGTATAGGAATCAAGGAATAAAAATGTTATCAGGAATATGACTTAAGCCCAATCTAAATAAACCATCAGAGCCTATTCTTTAGTACATAATTGAACTTTGTATTTTCTTCTTGCTAGTGTGTGCTAGGCTGTGCTAGTGAGAGTAATATTAAAAAAAGAAATGTTTTTATATTTACTCACATTAATCATTTCCCACTTCTTTATATCATTAAGAAAAGCAGAAAATAAATTAGAAAATAACCCGTTTTCTAAAATGACAGCAGGTATATAATCCTGCCAGTTGATTTCTTCCAAATTTCCAGCGATGCCTGCCACAAATATCTGATCGTCAAAATGTTTCTCTATAATTAAAAAGTAGTGATAATGTAGGACTAGTTCACCCGTAGATCTGAAGTCTTGTGGCGAATTCTGTGACTGTCCAAATAAGGCCAACTGCGTGAACATAAAGGAAAGCGGGTTAAGGGACAGCTGAACTTGTTTATTTAGCAAACAGGGTTAAAGATATGCTGGCGACACTGAGAGGTGTTGCAATAGACTTGAGGGAGACAGGCCACTGGGCCAACCGCCTCCCGTTCTATCCAGGAATTTCTTATGTTCTCATTAGTGTCTTATATCTGGACAACTCTAATATTAAAATTTGGCCTCAAAGTAGAGTCAACAAAAGAGTTTATTCTTTAGCTCATTCTTTTTTCCCATATCAAGTACCCATGCAATGCACATGTACAAGAGCATGTACACATACAAGCACACACTCATACATGTGTGCACACACACACACACTCACATTTCGGCTCTTGTTCAGAGAATTACTTTATCTCCAAACAGAATTTTATGACTCATAGCCAAGGACAAGGAGGGGCCTTGTTAACAAGCTTGTTCTGATCATGTCCACGCTGTCTGTTATGAGTACACGTTCATAGCACCTCACTTTCATAAACACAACCGCCCTTCTAAATGGTCCTTTGAGTAGCCACCTTTAGTACTGGGTTAGGCTTCAAATTTTTATAGCTGAGTTTCTTTGAAAGAGTGACTGCTTTAAGGGTGAAAGGAACAAGCAGTTCTCCTCATTCCTTTATCTTTCATCATCTTTTAAAATATGCCATTAGGACAGATTTTTGGGGAGTGCTGGTTAGAAGCCAGGAGCTTCGTTGACCCTTTTAGTTCTTGCCTCAAGAAGTGATTGTGCTTTTGAACATATTCACATTCTAATGTAGCCAGTGTGGGCATACCTTGAATCTGAACACAGCACTATGTAGGCAATAGCACGCCACAGTTAGCAATCGAATCTCCTCTGTGTCTTCTGCTGTGAAGAACACCCCACTAGACCATTGCTGTTGTCTTTTCTTTTTAGATGCAGAAACCGATGCCCACAAAAGCCATGTGATGTGGTTGCCTGCCAAGTGATAAGTGGTTGAGTTTAAAATGCAGCATTTTGGATAAAGCTACTCTAAGAAGGCAAGTGCTGTTAAACAGAAATCCAAGTATCAGGAGTGAGAAGACCCAATGATTTGATCGGAGAGATTTCAGATGCCCCCATAACAACAGGCTGTTACCATCTCTGCTGGATAGTTTCATGTCAATTTGACACAAATTAGAGTCATCAAACAGGAGGAAGCCTCAATCAAGAAAATGCTTCCAGCAGGGTGTGATGGTACACCTTTAATTCCAGTACTCAGGAGGCAGAGGCAGGTAGATCTCTGAGTTCGAGGCCAGCCTGGTCTACAGAGCTAGTTCCAGGACAGCCAGAACTAAACTCTGTTTCAAAGAAGCAAAAAAAACACACAATAAAAGGAAGAAAATGCTTGCGTAAGATAGGCTGTTGACAAGTCTGTAAAGCATTTTCTTAATTTGTGATTGCTGGGGAAAGGCCCAGACTATTGTGGGTCCTGCCATGCCTGTGCTGGTGGCCCTGAGTTCTATAAGACAGCAGGCTGAGCAAGCTACAGGGAGCAAGCACCACCATGCCCTGTGACCTCTGTATCATCTCCTGCCTCCAGGTTCCTGTCCTGTTTGAGTTCCTGTCCTAACTTCCTTCAGCGATGGGCTACAACATGAAAACATAAGACAAATACATCCTTCCCTCCCCAACTTGCTTTTGGTCATGATGTTTCATCATAGCAATAGTAACTCAAACTAAGACACTGTCCCTCTTGGTTTTCCACCAGAATTAAGAGATAAGAAGACCCTATTGCTGAAGACATCACACAGCTTTGATACACGATCTAAAAAGAAAAAAAAATCAAAACTGATCTGGAAACTCCCTGCCTGCCAGGTGGTTTTCATATTCCTAGGTTGTCGAGACATGATTCTGTGGAAAGGAGTATCAGTAGTACCATCTGTGAATCCCATGATCTACCAGACCAAATTGCCTGGCCCACTTATGCAATAATGGCATTACTTGTATGAGGGTAATCAATTGCTCTCTAATTGAATTTGAGACCCATAGAAGACAATTCATGACTAGTACTGTAAATCTGGTAATAAATAAATAAATAAATAAATATTAAATAAAAATCATTGTTGGGAACAGTATCGGCATGGGTGGGGGTTGCTGAAGACTTTCATTTAGCAAATTGACATAGTATCCATGTACCTGCTAAATATTTATATTTATAGCTATGTACATAAGTTATTCTCATCTTTAATCAGAAGAGCATCTCTTCTCGGTGACTGATAATGAATGGAGATGTTCGTGGCTACATAGGGGTGCTAAGAAAAGTCATGGATGGGTGCTTACCCCTAAAGAAAAGAAACCATTTATACCACCCCCTCTAAGGTTCAGGGAACATGATAGAAGGAGAGGTGGAAAGGACCTGAGAGCCAGAAAACAGGAAGAAGGGCTATGAAATATCATCTCCTGGGAAAGGTATAGCCATTGCCAACATGATTTCAAAGAAACCCTGACCGTCTGCACTGGGTCTACACAAGAACGGGCCCATCAACAGTCAGGCATGAAGGGAGCCGGGGCTCATTGACAGATTCAAGGAGATGGAGAACTAAGGCCTTCAGTATGTACCCACTGATGACCTCATCGGGCTCCAGTGGTCAGTTTCCTATCCAATAGTCACACAGATGGCCCTGTGTGACTAAATGGGTCATAAAATCACACAAAAAGCCATGAGTCTTGGAGAGGAACTGGTAGTGACTGGGGAGGTGGTGATAGGAGTAGGAAGGAGAGAGACGAGGGTGCTGGAGAGAGCGTAAACATGTGGAAATTGTCCAAGAACAAAATTAATCTGTTTTTTATTTATTTATTTATTTATTTATTTATTTATTTATTATGTATACAATATTCTGTCTGTGTCAGAAGAGGGCACCAGACCTCCTTACAGATGGTTGTGAGCCACCATGTGGTTGCTGGGAATTGAACTCAGGACCTTTGGAAGAGCAAGCAGTGCTCTTAACCGCTGAGCCATCTCTCCAGCCCCAATTAATCTGTTTTTAAAAGCCTTAGCCTTTGTACAAATATATCTGCAGCTAGGAATGACGGTGTATGCCTTTAATCCCAGCATTTTGGAGGCAGACAAGGCCAGCCTGGTCTACAGAGTGAGTTCCAGGACAGCCAGGGCTACATAGTAAGACTCTGTCTAGAAAAAAACAGAAACAAAAACAAATAAAAACACAGCTATAAGTGAATTTATATTCAGACAGAAAATAAAGTTCCATCTTGAAAAATAAGTTTTAAAATAAAATTTAAACCAAAAATATCAATAATAAACTTATTACCAGGGGGTCCATTTCCAAGACCCTTAAGACATTATGTAGTAACAACATATGTACCAATGGCATTTAGTTATTTCATATACAGAGTAAAGATGCCCAAGGGAAAAGTCAATAGTTCTTTATAATAGTTCTGTTACTTTATAGGGTTTTTTTTAATTTTGGCTTTTAATATACAAACAGTGAAGTCTATAAATAAATCAAAATATTGAAGTTCTTTGTTTATATTTATTTTAATTCAAGTATCATACTTTTTTTTCAGCAGAACCCTAAGCCTTGCTTATATTCTAATGAACTGACAATTACTGAAAATAATATTCTTCCAACAAAAGCCAAATCCATATTTAAAACTATTAATAGCTCTTGTTACAAACAGAAGCCTGATTCAATATTTGGGCATAACAGACAGTCTTGGGATTTAAAAAAAAAATTGAGAGGCGGTGGAGACAGGAAGAAGGCCTTAAACAGGAGGTTACTACATAAGCCAGACTTCTAAGGAGCCCTTGGTCCTTGCCACCATAGACTCCCCACGGAGCAGCCCACACTGCACTGCGGTACTCACTGACATTGCTGCGGAGCCTACAGTGATGCTCGTCCATCTACGGCCTGTCTGTTGTCTTCCTAGTGTCAGGGGTTAGATCCAGTTCCTGAGACTCAGCAACTAACTGGGGTGCTGTTGCAACCTTGACAGAGCAACAGGAAGTGGCTGAGTGTGTCGGACACCAGTGCCGGGACACGCACCCACGGGAATGAACGCCGGAGAGGGCGGTGGGCCTTTGGAGAACTTCGCTCATCACAGCCCTTTAGAATCGACTTGAGAGAATCGTCCTTCTCCAGGTGATTTTGACTCTAGGCTTTGTTCTGTTTCTTTTCCAACCTCCTCGGAGTTTCCCGACCAGGCTTTAATCCAGCCTCAAAAGGGGATAACGCGTCGCAGGTGATTTAAACACTATTCTCTCGCGGTTGATGGATTTCAAAGACCTGACCTTCTGCGCATTAGGAAGATCTACTCCTGCCTTCCCCTTATTTTGTAGCGATTATTAGGCTAGATGTGCTCGCCTTCTATACTCCAAGAACGTTCATCACACAGGCTCTCTTCTCTCTCCACCTGCACAGATTAAGTCTGCCTTGATCCTTTTCTCTCTTTATTTCCTGAGCAGTTCCCAGCACACAGGTGGGAACTAACACTCACTGCGTAAACACAGGAGACATATAGGTTTAGAGCCTATATAAAATGCACCTGTGTAACTTCTCCAGTAATCCATTAGCTTGGGAAAGGCAGTACCCTTTACAAATGTGAATTTCTTAATTGACTAACTGTTCTGCTGAATTCACCATTTCACTTACGTTAATCTTCACATATTTGACAAATATACATAGAAACATTTTTTAAGCTGCCTGGGTTAGAGAGAGGGCTCAGAGGTTAAGAGCGCTAGCTGCTCTTCCAGAGGACATGAGTTCAATTCCCAACACCCACATGATGTCTCGTAACCATCTATTATTCTAGTTCCGGGGAATCCAACACCCTCTTCTGGCCTACAAGGGTATGCACCCAGTCATGCATAATACCTATACACATAAAAATAATTAACTAATTAATTTAAAAACAGAACTCTTTTAAAGGCTACTTAACCCATTTCTGGGGGTGAGAACATGTCCATATTTACCTTCAGTTCTTTCTTTGTCATATACTCGGAACTTTCTGTGCCCCACTGTAAAAAAAACCAATTAATTTTTCGATTTCACTGTTGTATTAGTCAGTTTTCCATCACTATAATAAAATACCTGAGATCATCGAATTTTAGACCTTTTGGAGGTTTCAGTCAATGATCTACTGGCCTGGTGGCCCTTCAGGGGCTGAGGTCTCCCAACTCCTCTCCCAGTGAGCTGAAGACCTCCCACTGGGCCCCAGCTCTGTATGTGTCACCTCCCAACAGTGCCTCCCACGCCTTTAATACTCAGACCTGGGGGAAAGAGATAAGATCCAAGCTACACCCTAAGTGTGGTGGCCTGCACACCTTTAATCCCACTGGGAGGAAGAGGCAGGTGGATCTCTGTGAGATCAAGGCCAGCCTGGTCTGTCGAGTGAGTGAGTTTCCAGATACCTGGAACTATATAACAGACCTTGTCACACAAAAAAAATATATAAATAACTCCAAACAACAGTGTTATCAGTAAAATAACTACTTTATTGATCAAATTTATGTCTTGTTTTCTGTACCAAGGACAACGGACAAACCAACCTGTTATGAAAAAGAAAACAAACATCTTGGGCCCAGAAGCTCTCCTAAAGCCAAGTATTCTTTTCTAACAAATTTATATTCAATTTCCCTGCACAAAGGACAAAACTGAGTCCGAAGACCCGAGTTCACTTTCTACCTAGGTAGTGATCCTGAGTGACCAAAGCTGGTCCCTTTCAACATCTGTCATCTGCCACTTTACAAATATTTCCATTCTACTAGTTCTAGGAAAATCTGAGATTTCCAAAATGGATTTGATCATTTTTGTCTTTTTTCCATAAAAATCTTAATTTCCTCCTTTCAGACCTGGCCATGTGCTGAAGATGCAGCTGCACTGACAACGTGTTCACGGAGGGATGTGACGTCAGTGGTCCCTGCCAGCATTGCAAGACAGAAGGGAAGAAGACAGGGAGAAAGGCTGGGCTTAAGAATTGTTGTTTGTTTGTTTGTTTGTTTGTTTGTTTCAAAACAGGGCTTCTTAGTGTGGCCCTGGCTGTCCTGGAACTCATTCTGAAGATAGCTAGCTGGCCTTGAACTCAGAGATCTGCCAGCCTCTGGAGTGCTGGGATCAGGATCAAAGGCGTGTACCACCACTGACCGGCATGAATATTTGTTAATCTTAAAAGTTTTTTGTAGGGATTACAGGAAATTTTGTATGTGAAAAAAAAAGAACATTTGAAATTGATTTAATGTAACAACATTTTATTTGAATACTTTCATAATTGTACGCCTAAGCTTACTACCAAGGTTGATGACCTGAGGTCAGTTTTGGAACTCATATGAGGGAAGGAGAGAACAAACTCCTATAAGCTGTTTTCTGACTTACACACACACACACACACACACACACACACCACTGTAGCACACACTAGCATGTGCACATACATTAAATAAATATAATCTTAAGCAAATGAAACAGTTGTGGTGGTCCACACAAATAGGATATGCTGAAGAGGCAGGAGAAATCAGAAACAAAGGTATATAAATATAGTTATGGAGAAGAGATAATAACCAGCTGAGGGTTATTCGGGCTTAGAAGACTGGGTGAACAGTGTGCAGTACAAAATACAAGGCTGAAAAGACCATGACTCCATCACTGAGTATAGAGATTGCTGGATCTCCAAGATGCTAAGAACTCATCCTGATTGGTCTTCTTTGATCTACTTGTGAAAGATAGCGAACACCTGCCAAGTGGTTAGAATTAGGGGTCCACTCTTTCTCTGGGTCCTTCTTAACTGTCCGTGGCCATCTATCTCTAGGGTTCTTACTTGGTCTGGAGTTGTGTTTCTCCGTGTACCCCTCAGAGAGATGCATGCTGACACATGGGCACCCACAGGGCAGCAGTCACTGTGGGGTGTGCTTTCCCTTGGACAGCTTTGACTCCCTAATTCTGCATAGATCCTGGTGTTCTGATAGCAAAGTGGTAGTTACTGACTATACATACTACTCAAAAGAGGCCTGGAAGAAAATTCATTGTTGTTTGGTTCAGGGACCCCTCAATTTCCTCAGTGTTTATTTCTGAACTTTATTTCACTTTCAACTATTTCTTTTAGAACAGTGGTTCTCAACTGTAGGTTGCGACCTCACTGGGGGTCCAGTGACCCGTCCACAGGGGTCACCTAAGACCACTGGAAAACACAGATGTTTCTATGCATAACAGTAGCAGAATTGCAGTTATGAAGTAGCAAGATATAATTTTATGGTTGGGGGTCACCACAGCAGGAGGAACTGGCCTAAAGGGTCTCAGTGTTAGGGAGGCTACAAGCCACTGGTTCACAATTTCAAGGGGCTCCTGACTCCCTAATTGTACAGTCCTCAGGTGGGGGATGAGCATCAGAAACACATGAGCTCCTAAGACAAAAGCTTCCATGTCCCCATCCTCCTGTTTTCATGCAAATATCCCCAGTAATTAAATCAGGAAAAGAAAATGTAGCAAAAATGTATCAGCCAAATGGTTTCAAAATTTCAAAAGAAGCTGTAAATATGGTCGTTTTTTGAAGATCAGGTTCTAGCTGGAGTAGCAGAAAGGGTAACAGTTGTTCTGATGAAGCAGTTTTTAAATCCTTGTCAGTGATTTAAAGAGAGATAACTGCTGTATGTTAAAGAGGCTGGTAAGGTTTTTAAATAGTTCGGACGCTACAGGGAGCATCTTTTTTTTTTTTCCCTTAAAGCAATGTACTCAGAAGTGTTGGCAAGATTTTACTTGAATGTAGCTGTGCTTATGTGAGGAAGTTATTTTGAATTACCCTAGTATAAATATGCATGACTTTATTTGTATTGAAAATTCCCTTTGCAAGCGATTGAATAGGGATTGCTACAGCTCTGTTACTTTGAAAATGATTTAGTATTTCATTTCAGAAGTAAAATACCACACTCAGAATTCAAAAATAATACCAGAATTCTGCCCCTGCCCACAGGTGATTTTTGCACCTACATTAACACCTTTCGACTCTGCCACCCAGAGCAAAACAGTTTGAATTGTTTGAGGTCTGTGACCTTCTCACCAATTCATGCAGCCTTTACACGCCAAGCCCTGTCCTAGGCACACAGCGCATGACAACAGGCTTAAAGTGCCATTCTTCACCACACATGTCGGACAATATTCTGTTTGCTCCAGGCTGTTTTTAGTCACACAGTGGCAAATGCTTAAGTCATATGATTAGAATCAAAGCCTACTGAAGACTCTAGACAAGACTAGCACTGAAAGCCAGGGTTTCCTCCCAGTAGAGGGGAACAACCTTAAGGTGAGATGAAGTGAGACGCGCATCCAATGCCCAAGAGAACCAAGACAGAGGACATGGACAAAAGCCCAGAAAACAGGACTCAAACTCCCGCTTCACACCTCTGAACCACAAGTAGCCTTAGCTCTGCATGAAAGTCACGTGACCTTTGACTAATGGAGGCTGTCAGTTTACTTAAAAATTCCCATCTTCTGCTCTGTTTTTATAGTTGTAGTGTAGAATCCGAAACGGGACAATCATTTATCCCAAATTATTACTCCAGCCTTGTCCTCCTAATCAAACCTTACCTTTTCTAGTCAGCTCCATTCTCTCTGTGGGTTTCTTTCTTTTTCAGAAAAACACCAATTAAAGCCAGGCCATGGTGGCACATGCCTTTAATCTCAGCCCTCGGGAGGCAAAAGCAGGCAGCTCTCTGTGAGTTCGAGGCCAGTCTGGTCTACAGAGAGAGTTCCAGGACAGGCTCCAATGCTACAGAGAAACTCCGTCTTGAAAAATCAAAACATAACAATAACAACAAAAACCCACCTATTAATCTTAGGTGTATCTATTAGAAAAACCATAAAAAGTCTCACCAATGACGTATGGGCTCAGTTCTACCTCTGTTCCATTTCTTCAGCTGCCTAGTAAAAGAGACACGCAAGAAGGACTAAAACAATGTATACTAGACTTCAGAGCTCTGCAAGTTCAGAGCTTTGTAAAAGGAGCTGATCAGGTCTCAGCATCCACAGTGCCTGCCTGGTGACTCTGCCTGGACCCACTTTTACTTCAGAATGTAATAGGAGTGGGTTTATGTTTATGTCCCTACAAAGCTTCTTAAAGTTCTCCAATATTTCTATCTAATGGGCAAGTGGGGGAACACAACCTTTGGAAATCACCTTCCCTTGCCTTCCCTCTCCAAACTGTTATTTGGAGACCATAACTCGAAGCCAGCTTAAACTTTTCGAAGTGAAGGTACTCACTTTGATATAATGAAAGCATGGCAATACTTTGCCCCAACTTCAAAATCCATTGTGATTTCAAATGGTATTTATTAGCATATTTCCCGCAACCCAAATACTTACCTCAACTATGCAAGAATCCTCCCTAGTAGAAGCAAAACTTCAAGATGATCATCTTACAGAAGAGCCACAGCAAAAGTCTTGCGGCCAAGTTTTCAACACAGCATTTAACACACAGGGAGAGTAGATGGCAAGAAAGCTCAGGACTGTGTCGGTTTCCCTAAACTGAAGTCCCAACGCTAAGCACACAAATAAGGAAAGCTTTAAAGGAAAAATTTGCTCTCCCTTAATTGTTTTAAAAGACTAAACATATTCTTTAAACTTTCAGCTTCGCTCTGTCTCACTTCTCTAAAGAAGGGTGACCCTATCTTTGTGAGAAGAACAATAGGTAGGCCAGCTACCCTCAACCCGAAAAAATTGCCCCGTTACCACAGAAACTTTACATGTGGTTCTACAGTGACCAGAAAACAACTAACCAGAATGGCTGTGTGTGTGTGTGTGTGTGTGTGGTGTGTGTGCAGCAACATTAGCTTCAGAGAGAGAAAGGAGCCTGGTTTTCAGTGCAGCAGAATTGCTGCAACAATATGCTCCCTGTGTCCACAGCCAGGCCTCCCTTGACACCCTGCTTTCTAGGGCATAGGGTAGAAAAGTCGTATACACAGTAGATCATGCCAGGGCCCGCTGACACAACCCTACTCCAAATATGCAGGGGCCGAATGAAGCAAGATCTGTGTTTTACACACTGTCTCCCTTTTTTTTTTCCCTTCCCTTTTCTTTTTGAAAGCAGATGTTTCAGCTTTCAACCTGGAGGAAAAGACAATGCAGGCCAACTTTCTCCAATCTAGTCTGTCCCTCTGCCCCTCCCAACTCCATCCAGCTGTGTGAAAATCTTGGCAAGAGAGACCCTCTTTTTCGCCTTGAACAAAACTCTGGTACTTCTTGACCACTGAACGCTGTCTGGAACGGGGCTCCCCCTGAGGGCAGGATACACAGGGAGAATTAGCTACAACAACGCTCCTTACCATGGCAAGCAAAAATGTGAAATACAGAACCAAATCCAATTAGTTTCCATTTGTGAAAACTACGTTTTGTGGTAGGAGGGATTGAACTCGGGGCGTCATGCATGTCGGACGAGTGCGGTAGCACGGCTGCTTCTTATTCGTTATTTTGCAGTGGGCTCCCCAAGCTGTCCAGGCAAGCATTAAACTTGTGATCCTCCTGCCTCAGCCTTCTGAATGCTCGGATCACAGGACTGCATCAGTAAGCATGGCTTGTGAATAGTTCTTCACTGCTACTGTTAGGGATCACGGTGTCAAAATCATGAGCACCCATTGTTTCTACTATAAATTTAAAAATCCTATAAGCCGATTATGTTTTGACATTATTGTCAGTAAACATTAATCTTTTTAGGATACAAGAACCAATTAAAGAATTCCTAATAAAATCAGTAAGACAAATACAAAGCAATGAAGTCATTACAAAAGAATGCAATAAGATGATGTTTACTCTGGTTTCACAATTTAACCTCATGTATGTTTCAAGTTATCTATCCACAGATAGGACTTAGTATTCACTGGCATAACTGCCTAATTAGTTGCTTTCCATGCTTGCCAGAACTCCCTGCCACAACCAGCTAGAATCTACATAGCCTTTGCTCATTTCTAAACCGAGATTCATGGGGTTAAACAGTATCTGCAAAACACAAAATTATTTCTCACAAAGCAAAAAATCGAAACTGGTCTAGGTAATTCCAAAACATGTATATTTGAAGCAATGCTATGTGTCCTAGCTATGGTTACTACTGCTATCAGGAAACACCATGACCAAAGCAAGTCGGGGAGGAAAGGGTTTATTTGGCTTACCATTCCATATCACTGTTTGTCATCAAAGGAAGTCAGGACTGGAATTCAGACAGGGCAGGAACCTGGAGGCAGGAACTGATGCAAAGACCATGGAGGGGTGCTGCTTACTGGCTTGCTCCTCATGACTTGCTCATCCTGCTATCTTATAGAACCTAGGACCTCCAGACCAGGGATGGAACCACCCAGAATGAGTAGGGCTCTTGCCAATTAATCAGTAATTTAAAAAATAAATCTTAAGGAGGAATTTTCTCAATCAAGGTGGCCTCCTCTAGTGTGTGTCAAGTTGACATAAAAATAGCCAGCTACTATCAAGGATAATTCAAATAAGCTAAGTTCGAACACACCACAACAATGCCCAAGTTCTACTCGGGAGTGCGATAGGAAATCAAAGAAAGAATCAAAGCTCTTCTGTCACATGTGTGGATGATGAAGTCTCTATCATCTGTCAATCTAGTACTTAAGCTCAGTGCTTAGGCCTTGGTACCAATCTCCGCAAAAGGAGCTATCCTGAGCAGAGGACCCTGAAAAAAAAAAAAAAAGACTTAGAAACATAGTTTGTAAGCCAGAGGCACCAATGGCAGAGAGAGTGTGTAATACTTAAGCTAAGTCTCCAGCACTTGAGAGGCAGAGGCAGACAGATCTCTGAGTTTGAGATCAGCCTGGTGTACAGAGCAAGTTCCAGGGCAGGACTACACACAAAAAAAAACCTTGCCTCAAAAAAAATCAAAATCAAATAAATAAATAAATAAACAAATACATACATACATACATACATAAATAAGGACTTGCACTAACACTATAACTGGGGAAAAAAAGAACATCAATGTCATCAATGTAGGCCTAGAAGGCACACTAAAAAATACACAGAAACACAAAGGCCAGCTGCAGCATCCAGGAAGACTGGATATGAGTTACAAAACAGTGAAGAAGCAATGATCACAAATCGATCAGAAGGATGCCTTGCAAGAGCACACTGCATGTCACATGAGTGTGGCTGTCTCTGTGAAGGTGGACTTAGCAGACCGAAAGGCTCACAGACACTCATTGATTCTCCCAAGCTCACAGCTTCTTGATAATATGATGTGAAAGACTAGCCCCTTTGGATCTTCTGTCCAAAGCAAGTGGAATGTGAGACGGTTTAGCCTTGTGTCAACTCCAGAGAAACAGGTCTCTTTACATGTCTGATTATCATGCTCTCCCCCAGTCCTTAGAATTATGTAAAACCAACACCAAATAGCAGCACAAAGCTGAAGATGATGTTTCTTACACTTACTTATTGAACTGTGTTTCTGTAGTGGGTGTGCAGGCCACAGTATAGTTGTGGAGGTCACAGATAACATGGAAAAGTTGGTTCTCACCTACCACCACCGGGTCCTCAGGGTTGAACCCAAGTTCTCAGGCCTTGGCTGAACATCTCATCAGCTCCCCGTCCAAAGTTTATAATTCTGAACTTTTGGCAAATTATGGAGGATTAAAGAATACTTCAGGGAAATAGAAAACTAGGCCAGTAGACAGTTTGTAGATGCAAGTTGTTTCGGATCCCATTAGCAGGAAAAAAACAAAAACAAACCAGCACAGGTCACTCCAGACCCTAAGCCCATTCCAAACGTTCCTAGTGGTGTTTTTAACCTACAAGGAATATGGAATAGATCCTTTGAGAAAAGGATCGATCAAGGGACCCTTTAAGAACTACAAATAAGGTGGCTGGAGAGATGGCTCAGAGGAATAGAGCACTGGCTGCTCTTCCAGAGGTCCTGAGTTCAATTCCCAGCAACCACACGGTGGCTCACAACTATCTGTAATAAGATCTGGTGTCCTCTTCTGTACTGCAGGATACATGAAGGAAGAAACCTATATACATAATAAATAAAAATCTTAAAAAAAAAAAAGAACTACAAATAAGCCAGGTGGCGCACGCCTTTAATCCCAGCACTCGGGAGGCAGAGGCAGGCGGATCTCTGTGAGTTCGAGGCCAGCCTGGTCTACAAGAGCTAGTTCCAGGACAGGAACCAAAAAGCTATGGAGAAACCCTGTCTCGAAAATCCAAAAAAAAAAAAAAAAACTACAAATAATTGTAAGTGCTCCTAGGAGTCTTAAAAGTCAACAAAAAGCCTTCAGTATTCTGACTAAATATTGAAATGCTTCTTTCCATCCAGCATTTGCATTGATTTCTACGCTTTTTTTCTTTTTTTTCCTTTTTTTTTTTTTTTTGGCATCTGAGAGAAAATCTGGCCTTGTGGACATTTAAGAGATAGGAGATTTCATCTTCCACTTAATAAACTGACTTTCTTCCCCATTTCAGGTGCTGGAAAGCATCACAGACCCCAGGACACAAGTCCAAAAGGGAATGCTCACTGTGTTGTGAGTGGTCTTAGAGGAGAGCACTGCAGCAGCCCCCTTGTCTCCAAATAATGTGAGCTTGCTTCTCCCAGTCACAACTCCTACTTCAAACCGCTTCTGGGCTTTTTGCACATTTAACCTTTAAACTCAAAGACAGTATGTGATTACAGAACACAGGAAACTTCACATTCAGACATTCGGGCTAAATTCCTTTTCAAAGAATCTGATATTTATAACCAAATTAGAACCATATTGAATATAATAAATTAACTGCTGAATTAGCAGAAAGAAAACGCTCTATTTATTTGTACTTGGGTGGCTATGCATCCTTTGAATGGCACTAGAAAACCATAAGCAACCATAAATCCTACAATATTCAGAAGTGCTAGCTTTATCTGACCTGGATGGTCAAATAGAATTCTATTTGTCCAAGTTTTCATTACAGTCAAAGTACAACACAGGAAAGCTTCATGCATTACTTCATTTTACTCTTAACAGCACCCTGAGGGATAGGTGCAGCGAGTTTACCCACTGGACATAAAGAAACAAGCTTAGAGTAGATTGCCTGTGATCATGAAGAGGCTAATCAGATAGACACTTGAACTTCAGCATCATAAAAATAACATGGACAGACTTGCTTAATCATTTTTAAAGAACTTCAGCCAGTCCACATATTAATAAGCAAAAAAAATGAAAACTTATCTAAATATCAAACCTGAATTGTTTGTCAAATGCTTCATATTTCTGCTTACGCCACAGTAAATCAACCGAGAAGTTCAGCGAACACATTCCAGTAAGGATACATGGTGCATAATTAGTGCACGTATCTGAATTTAGGACGAACAGTTACTTGATTTCACATGGAGATCGTTTTCCTAATTGTACATCTGCCATGTGTTTCAATGTGCTTGCTACATAAATGGTTTACAAATTGTTAATAAGTTTTATGGATCTCTAGAAAGACTATAATAGCATAACAAACTTTTACAAGTACAGAAATTTCACATTAAAATATCACTTTATTTCTTTATCCTGAAGAATGAATTTTTAAAAACACACACATTTAAAGTCAAGCATTAGATATGCAAATATGTGTTCAGATCAGAGATACCAAAATTATTCAGATGATTAATTATTCATCATAAAATGTCAATTAATAATTATGAACCTTGAGAGGCATCTTTCTAATGCATCTTTATTTTTCTTGGCCTAAAAAAAAGGGCTCAATGTACATGTTCAATTGACTCGCAACAAGTTTTGAAAATTCAACAGAGTAAACAAATTGTAAACAAGAGCAAACTCTGATTTTGAATAAGAGAACTACACATGTGCTCAACGTGTAGGAGAGAACAATAATTACAATCATCGTGAAAATTATGCGTGGAGCCAATTCATGCCACGAAGCGTCATGTTCACTCACCTGCTGGGAAATGAACAGCAACCTGGCCCGGAAAACACTCCACACACCCAAGCTATGGATCTGCTGAGCAATTAACAGACCGCGTAACAGGCTGCTTCTACCTGAAATTGATCTGGCTATGGTGAGGAGCAGAGGGACTGCTTGGGGATTTTTTTTTTTTTACACTTTCCAATAATCACTAAAAGAAAACCCAGTTTGTTTCTTGAATTTACGTACTATAGTTTCCAAAGTCTCATAAGCGAGATTAAAATAATGCATTTATAAGTAAGAACAATTTGCATATTGCCTTAATTATACTGGCTCTCCCTGTGTCAAATACTTTCATATTTTTCCAAGAAGATTATATCTTCTTTTTTTAAAAAAAAATTATCTGTCAGAGCTGATACAATAATAGAGAGTAATAAGCTGTTACAGTCACTGAGATATTCATTTATTTTCATTATTATTTTACTTTTCACTGACACCTGGCGAACTTGTCTGTAAGACCCGGGAGTTATTTTAGTCAGGGTGTCCCTGACCTCCTGCTGGTAGATTAATTGCATATTAAACACCGTGTTTTGAAAACGAAATGACAAATCTGGACATATAAAAGAGACACCAAAAAAAATTTACAAAGAAGGTAAGTTAGGGAGGAAAACGAGATTGCAAAAGAAATCTAGAAAGAAAAGGGAATGTACAAAATGCAGTTGCGACAGAATTGCAAGAAAATATGGATAAAGGGCAGAGAGGGCTGAAAGGAGGGCAAGAGGAAAGGAAGGAGGGAGATTTGGGTTTCCAATCCCCTGGCGAGGCTGCTGGCGTCCGCACCCTTAATGCCCAGCCTTCCAAGTTGAGGCGAAAGCCACCTCCTCGGGCCTGCGACGCATCTAACTTGCTGCAAGTTTTCTGGTGACTCCTCCAGAGCCCCTTTCCTTCCACCACCGCCACCACCATCACCACCCCCCCTTTTTTTGTGAGATTGACAGTCGCGTGGAGGAGGCTTTTCCAGGCACAGCCTTTCTCATGATAATCAGCCCCCTGCATCACCTCCCGGCCGCCGCTGCTTCCTCGCGGAGCGGGGCTCGCGGACCCGGGGGACCGGAAACAGGGCGGCGGGCGGGGAGCAGGCCGGCGAGCCAGGTCAGCTGACCGGGAGCGGGGCGGGGGTCGCGCGGTGCCAGGGCGGGGTCGGGTGTGTGCCGAGGAGGGCGGCGGGCCCGCGAGCCCCCCACGTGCTCCGGGACTGACGGAGGGAGCGAAGTTCGCGGGGGGGGGGGGGGATGATGGGGGGGTGCGGGCGAGTGAGCGCGCCGGGGATGGGGAAACTGCGAGCAGACCTGCTTTGCATCAATAAATTAAGATGCTCATTTGAGTCCTGAAGTTTGCTGGTTCCTGTCAGGAGAGACGTTGGCAAACACCCCGCAGCCGAGGTGCAGCCTTTACTTCAAATAAAATAGGAAAATAAAATCCTCAGCTGGTCGCCCCGCTGGGGCTAGGTGACGTGCGAGATTCCACAGCCTGAGGGCCTCGCAGCGGGGAGGTGAGGGACGCTCTCCGGGCTCTCCGGTCTTGTTTTGGTTTTGTTTGAAAGGGCTTCTCCTAGACGCTCCGATATATTTTTTTTTTTTAAATAGGCTTTTCCCCCTCCTATCCTAGGATTGGATTGCGAGTTCGCACGTGAGAAAACCGTTTGTCTTTGCCCAGACCCCTCCGTCTCCCCCATACACCTAATCCAGGGGTCCGGGATATCAGCCTTTGCTCGCAACTCTAAAAGAAGTTACCCACTTCCTGCATAGCAGTACAGGATTGAAATTATTCCTCTAAAGGAATGACCAATTCCATTTCTAAACCAGAATAGATTCCTTTTTTTTCATTTTCCCCACATGGTACAAAATAAACACAATTTGGTTTTTTTGTTTGTTTGTTTGTTTTGCTTTGTTTTGTTTTTAATCATTAGCTGTGGCCAAATTTGAATTCTTTCTTCAGCTTGTGTGTTCAAGGGCAGAAACGTACCTCTTCGGGCCTCTGGGCCAGCGAGAGGAGTGGGGGCGGGGGAGCGGCTATGAAAGTTGAGGAAATTGACAGATAGAAAGGTGAATGGGGGGACAGACTCCGGGTCCGCTGCTGGGAACTGGAAAACAAAAGGGTGTCCTCCTCACTGCCTGGGGGGCTGGGGGGGGGGGTCCTAAAGGGAGCAGTTGGTTTTACCCAAGGAAACCCTTGAGAATTATTTTCCCTCCAATGTCGATGTCAATATTATTTCGCATTTGCATGTATCTGTTATTTGAATCCCCTTTGCCTGCGCTAATCTCGAAGTGAATTATTAACGCGGAAATCAGTTCGAAAAGGAGCCAGTCCTTCCTTCGCAGGACTTGTTTTGCTACGTGAGGAGCCTCAAAGAGGTCCCTGGTCCCTCTGGACTTTTTTCATCCTGCGCTCCTGTATTATGTGGATCCCACGGTCCCCATTGTCCCTGACCTGGCCCTGGGACCGAGGGAGTGTTCCGAACAAATTTATATTCCAGCTTCCTCTGGTCTTGCTGCCTCTGTGATAGTGGGAACACTCTCGGTCAAAAGCTTGGGGAGGGGCGTGCCAGGCAAGGGCAGTGGGCCACCTAGCCCTGCGCTCAACCCTCGCGATCTTTCCCGTGCCACCACCCAAACGTCCACCTTCATGGGAACCAAGGAAATTGAAGTTGGTTTTGTTTTGTTGTTGTTGTTGTTGTTGTTTTTCTGTACCAAATAAATAGGAAAAACATGTCGAAAGTCAGTGCAAACTATTGAGGGCCCGTCTTCTGGCGCTGGAGCGATGACTGAGCCCAAGGAAATCAGATAATTGGGTGTTTTTAATAGAAATAGTCAGCAGTGTATTTACTCAGATCTCAAGTAAGAAGACATTTTATGGCCATGATAAAGACAGTGGTTTGTTAGCTATGTGTTCGACTGGCACTAACGTCTCATTGCGCCTTTGCACCAATGTGTCTGAGCTAAAAAGAAAAAGTACCTGGGTGCCTGCAGAAGGGTCTTGTCAGTAATCACTCCCTACAACAGGCTCCTTATTCCTCCGCAGTGGGAGAGGGAGGCTTAAAGCACACTTTGTGAGAAAGCTGGTCTCTGCGTTTTTTTTAAAGGAACGAGAAGGAAGGAAAGAAGATATGAACCGTAATGATAAATCTTAGAGGAGGAAACTTGATAAGTTTCACATATACCTAGCACAGATACAAGATAGCGTGAGAAATGTAAATATGGGGCTAATATGTTTAATCCACGATGAAAATCTTTCTTATTAATCATCTTTGACTGAAAATCTCCACAACCTATAGATCCTCTATAGGTACTTTATCTGTGATGGGGCTAAGGAGGAAATTAATTTATCCACTCATTCTCGTTGTAAATGCTCAAATTAGGAGAGAGGTGAGTGTGTAACCAACTGTGAAAATCCGCTTTCTTGCACCCTAGAATGAAATCTAGCTGTGGTCATGCTGGGTGGCTATTACCCTCCCCCCACCACCACTGAAAAATAAACATGCAAAATACAAAGCCCTGTAGCTCTGGGAGTGTGGATGTGGCAGCCCCTATGGTGGCTTTCCCCTCCTTTGAGTGCAATCGCCAGTGACTCTTGCATTCAAAGCCTTGCTGTAGGCACACATTGAAAGCACAGTTCAAAGCAGTTTATCTTAATATGAGGAAAAAGTCTAGTGTTGGATCAGGGTATTATTTGTTTCAGGTTCCTTCAGACTGAAAGCAGGGGACTATGACATATTTGACAGTATTAAAGCCAGGAAGACTGATAAGCAGCAGCAGCTGTTTGGTCCTCATTACACCTCCACATTCACCTTTACAGGAAGAGCCTACAGGCTGAGAGGCTGGCCGTTTATCTGTGCTTTGAGGTTCTTAAATACTTTCACTGTTTAGAGGAATTGGGGAGGGGTCTCTTAATACTCCTAGAAATTGAGCCTGAGCTGTTGAGGCAAAGCAGTTTCTTCCTTTGCGGATAGATGTTGGTACAGAGCATCCTCGGATCTGGCTGTCTTTATTTATTTCTATGTTAGTTCCAATTATGTGCAGTGTAAACCAGCTTTTTGATTAACAAAACAGCAGAGCATTGGTTAAGAACACTTAAACTTCAAAAAAATTCCCCTGGGAAGTGGGCTCTGAATTGGTTAATAATGTGCAGTACTTGCTAAATTGCTGAGTTCCAGATGTGGAAAATATCTTTCTTGTTTAGGACCTATGTAACCTGATTGGATTACGACAGAAGCGTCACATTGGAAGCTTTTGAGTGATTATTTAATTAACCATACAGTAGAAAGCTGTATTCTCCAGGAAATCCCTTTCATATTTGCATAACCAATCCCTTCAGAGCTAAGGTGGAGTCTTTTCCTTTTAATTTTACTTTAATTGCAATATCAAAGAATGTGAACTCCAAAACTTCGACCCCACACAGTTTAATGTCACCCTCTTCTTTCTGTTCACCCAAGCTTTTTTGGTCTTTCTTCTTTTTCCTGCCCTAGACCCCCTTACTTTGTA
This sequence comes from Chionomys nivalis, assembly GCF_950005125.1. Lineage (NCBI taxonomy): Eukaryota > Metazoa > Chordata > Mammalia > Rodentia > Cricetidae > Chionomys > Chionomys nivalis. The sequence goes on from NC_080107.1 coordinate 32,902,334, forward strand.
GTGTTGTCTGCATGAGTTATAGAGCAATCCAGAGATTGGCCAATTTAGTACTGTTCTGTTAATCTAGAGACCCTTTACTAAAATGCAAAAGTTCTTTTAATATAGGGATCCAATTCAGAAAATCTCTCTCTCTCTCTCTCTCTCTCTCTCTCTCTCTCTCTCTCTCTCTCACACACACACACACACACACACTCACATAGACATAAACCTCTAAGATCTTAAAATGCAGAGCACAAATAGCATTTTCCTATCCTGGCTCTGGCATCTTTTAAAAAAAAATGTAATAAGAGAAAGGGCAAGAATTTAGTTCCAAAAACGGGGCTTTAGGTATCCATACAACTTGATGTGCACCTCAAGCCTACTCATCAGAGATATCTGTATAAGAAAAGAGATTTGCATGGAAGACCCAAGATCTTTCCCTTTAACTTTCGCCCCTCGGAGTTCTCCAGTTCTGTGAATGGTGTGCACCGTTTTCCGCCCAGTACTCTGCAGGATTTAGTGATGAGGATAATGATGCCAAAGGCTTGGCGGGGGGGGGGGGGGGGGGGGGGGGCGTGGAGAAGGGAGGGAGGGAGGGAGAGAGGAAGGGAGGGAGGTGGAATTTCATTTCTCCACTAAAGCGTTTGCGGAGACTTCAAGGTATAATCTATCCCAGATCCTTTCCCAGAGAGAAACTTGGCGATCACGTTTTCACATGATGCTCACGCTCAGGGCGCTTCAATTATCCCTCCCCACAAAGATAGGTGGCGCGTGTTTCAGGGTCTCTCTTCTCTCCCCTACAGAAAAGAAAAAGAAAAAAATGTCATTAGAAGAGGCGTAACACGTCAGTCCGTCCCCAGGTTTGTGTTTCCTGGAGTGGCCGAAAAGAGATCAGTTCTAACCTGCTCGGCAGGAATAACGGTCCTGCCTCCCGACACTCTTGGCGAGGTTTTGTACAGTTTGCTCCGGGAGCTGTTTCTTCGCCTCCACCTTTTTCTCCCCCACACTTCGCGGCTTCTTCATGCTTTTTCTTCTCACCATTTCTGGCCAAAACTACAAACAAGACTTCGCAGGTAGGTTTCCCTCCCCCTTCTCCCCCCCCCCCCCGCTTTTTATCCCCCTTTTTTTCCTGGTGTGCTTCCTTTCCTAATTTTCTCATTTTGAGTGGGGATGTTAGTCTGAAGTGAGCCGGGTGTCTGTGGGCAGGGAATTTCAGGTGGTTTTAGCTCCTTGGTGGCAGGCTTTTCCCAAGAGTGGCTTCTTTGCTTTCTCTTACTCTCTCTTTCCTTTCCCCTCCTTCCCCCCCTTCCCTCAATAATTTGCCCTGTACCTGTCCATTCAGGTAATCGAAGGTGCTTTTTGCTCCATAGCCTAGGAAAAGTTTTGTTGAGAACTATATGGCTGGAATAAACTCATCAAGTGGAGAAGCTTTCTGCTTTGTTTTCTCACCGAGTTCCAATTCATTACATCCAGCCATTAAAACTTTGCAAATACCTGTTAATAATTATAAAACTTACTCGAGATAGATCTACCAAATTTGGGGAGTAAGCCCTTCTCTTAGACATGGCAGCCTAACCTTTCCCACCGAGGGAAGGCTGTTTCCTAAGCAGAAACTTGCCTGTTTTTGTCTGCTTAGCGAGTTTCATTTCTTTATTTCATTCTTTGTGTGTGTGTGTGTGTGTGTGAAGTAACACCTCACTTCTGTGATTATAAATAAAGAAGTGAAAGTCCTCTTAGAACTTGAGTCCTTTACCAAAGTGTGTGTGGGGGGGGGTCATTACAGCTGGAAGAAAACTGCTGTCAGGGCATCAAGGTTAAAATTAAGGTAACTTTGAAATTTTATTTTAAAAGACCAAGTAATATAGACACATAAATTTCATGGATCTCTCTCTCATTCACTCTCCCTCCCTCTCTCTGTCTCTCTTTCACACACACACACACACACACACACACCCCACATATTATTCCAGACTTGGGGACTGCAAAGTTAAAGGAGAGAGTACAAGATTCTCAGCCACAGTGGTGAGCCCGGCTAACGTAAATGTGATTATCTCCCACCTACATACATATTTTACATGCTACCCCTATAATGAAGATGGCAAGATTGCTTTCTCCAGAGTTATGAATAATATCCACAGATAAAGTTTACAGTACAAATGCCATGTCTCTCCCTCACACACATCCTGGCTCATAAAACTTGCTTTATTAAATATATATTTGATATGCCATGGTGTGTGAGTCTCAGTAGAAATACAGACAAGACAGCTGTTTCATCCCAGAAGCTTGTGTGGCCATAGCTTTATTTCAGGATTTCCCCCCCCCCCCCCGCCACCCCAACAATTTCAAATTAATAAGACAGACAAGAAATGATTTTTTAATGTGTCAAACTTGAAAGTCTACGCTGTATGCCTAGGTATATTTAAAGTGCTTTCTACAACACCCACTTCCCCTTCTCTCTGCCCCCCTTCACCCCGCTCAGCAAATGTGCGGAAACTGATACTCACTTTCCAGGTTTTCCGCAAAGCTTGTAGCACCGGAGACAATAGGTGCAGGGTGTAGGAACTGGGCGTGCTGGGCGGCAGAGAAAGGGTTAATGGCCCTTGTGTTACAGTTTGCATCTGTTACATCTTTTATAGCCCACTGTTTAAACTAATCCTCGAGGCACAGCATCTTCCCACCCCGCGGAGTTTCAGGGTTCTCCTCTTCTCCGGCCTGCCTCCGAGGTTCCCCTTCTCCAAGTTTTGACAGTTTCAGCTGAAAAAATGCAGCGCCTCGCTCGATTTTTAGGTACAAAAGTTTCGAAGCCAAAAGGATACGATCATTTAGAACAACTTAAAAGTGTTGCCATCGTGGCTACGGACTTTCTCTTTCCTTTCTTGAGAGGAAAAAAAATTCTACTGGAAGAATTTAAGGAAATCAGTGTGGGGGAACATGTGTGTGTGGGGGGGACTTAAGTAAATATTGTCCAAGTGGTGGGGTTGGGGGAGGAACAATGTCCAGAGAGCCTTATAATTATATTTCTTTTGCCGGGTAAAATGGGAAATCTTAATTTGGGGGCGGAGGGTGTAGGGGGAAAGAGACAGTGCCTCGATAAACTCCTAAGGGGAGGGGAGGGGTCGCGGGGCGAGTGGGCTTCCTGTAATTACTATTATCAATTTACCCGAGTGTGCTTCATCCAAGGGCTGTTTTGCCTTGTTTGTTACTTTTTTTTCCTCTTGGGAATGGGGGGTCGGAGGAGGGATGAGAAAAGATGAGCGCGAAAGACCCCCTCCCCAAGTTCCCGAGCCCGGCTGAGGACTTTTCGGAGGAAGGGGTCCGCCTAGGCTTGAGTCAAGCAGTCTTACTGTACCGCTGTGTGCATTCCCTCATACGGTCAGGAGTTATGACTCATTTTGAAGATGTAATTCTTGTCTCTGATCCCCTCGCGAGTGCAACACACCAAACTAACAACACAAAGCGCCTCGGGGCCAAGGCTGGGGGTGGGGGGCGGGGAGGGGGCCGCCGAAGTTTCACTTTGGCGCTGGGGGCGCGGATGGGTGCTCACCCGGGCCCTGTCCCGGCTCCCCTGGGCGGCCCGCGCGCGTTTCAATGGGCGCGGGCGATGCCCACATTGTCGCTGTGTTTGGTTGCTAGATCGAGCCTGCGTGCTGCCGAAGCAGGGCGCCGAGTCCATGCGAACTGCCATCTGATCCGCTCTTATCAATGAAGCAGCCGATCATGGCGGATGGCCCCCGGTGCAAGAGGCGCAAACAAGCCAATCCCAGGAGGAAAAACGGTAAGAAGAGGCCCGAACCAAACTTTTCCGGGCCACTCCGAGGCCGGAGACCGGGGGGAAAGGGGGGGGGGAGAGGGAGAAGGAAGCCGGTGGCGGCGCCTGGGGCTCGCGGGCGAACCTCCCTCGGCGGCCAGCGCCGGAGCCCCACGCGCGGCCGCTGCACCGGGGGGGAGTTGAGCAAGTGCCCGGCCAAGTGAGCGCCGGGCGATGGGGGGGCTCCTCCGAGTGCTGCCGACCGGACCTGCGCCCCACACCGCGGCCCCGGCTCCCCGGCCGCCTCCGCCTGCTCGGTTCCCGGGCCCGCAGGTCCCCGGCCCCGCGGCAGGAGCGGCCGGCGAGGACAGGGCGGGGGCTCCGGCACCCGGGCGCGCTAGACTAAGGGGCGCGGGCGAGGGTGGCAGAAGGGCGACGAGGGTGAGGGAGGGGACCGGAGACTGTGTCTCCGCCAGCCTCAAAGTTTCTTGCCGGAGTCGCCCGGCCGCCTCTCTGTGCGCCAAGTAACGGTCCGCGGGCAGCGGGCCCTGGCCGGATGCGGGGACCCGAGGGTAGGAGGGACGGGGCCGGGAGCTGAGGGCTGAGGACCCGGCTCTCCTGCAGCAGGCTCAGGCCCCGCTCCTGGTCGAAGAGTAGGGCGAAGAGAGACATTTTCCCAGCAGTTGCTCCACGGCCAGAAAAATCCCTGGAGGAGCCCGTTATCCAGGCTGAGTCAGGAAGGAGGAAAGAGATGGGGGTACGAGGGGACACGCAGACCAGAGATGGCAGATTAAAGGGGTGTGTATGTGAGAGTTTAGGTCCATTTTGGAGAGACTGTGGAAGTGTGTGTGTGTGTGTGTGTGTGTGTGTGTGTGTGAGAGAGAGAGAGAGAGAGAGAGAGAGAGAGAGAGAGAGAGAGAGAGAGAGAGACCCCCTAGGTATTACCCCCAAACAAAATCGTGGGAATAAAAGAGAAAAGTGATTGGCAAGTGCGCGGAAGGAGCTTGGGGGAGGGGAGAGAGTTGGGGGACGACAGAGGGTGCAGGGGGTGGGTGCTGACGGAGGATACAGAGTTTTAAAAGAAAAAAAAATGAAAAGAAACGGGGAGGGGGGGAACATCCCCTCAAAACAAACAAGCGATCCAGCCGCGCCAGCCCAGAATCGGAAAGGAAACTTCACTCTCCTTTCGCTCTCAGCCCGCTTAGCGGGCGCGGGCGGTGTAGACGCTCCCGGACTGGGCACTAGGGTCGTAGCACACGCCCGGGTTCTCGCTCCCCCCAAGCCTGCGCCTGGCGGGTACTCTCCGGGCCCACTTGGAACAACTTTCCACTAGAGAGGACAATTGTGCGCGCCCCTAGCCTGCCTCAATCCTGCACCGCGTGCGGAGGGTTGGCGGGGGTGGGGGCTGGGGGTGCAGTGTGGGAGTTTGGGGGTGCTGGAGGGAGTCAAACACAAAGACTAAAGAATTCTGCTTAGAGACGAATAATCTTCCTCTCTCACCCCTCTCCGTGTGTGTGTGTGTGTGTGTGTGTGTGTGTGTGTGTGTGTGGTATGTCTTTTGCTTGTTGTGGTGGAGGTGGAGAACCATATGGGGGGTGACAGAGGAATTTTAGTCAGAAACTGTACGTTATGTTATCCTGCCTTTCCTCTTTGTGCTGTCTTTGATCTGTTTGCTTGGCTTGGTATTACAAAAAGCAAGGACAATAATATATTCCAAGCTGGTCCCCAAGATTCGGTTCAGGCAACCTCCTTTTAAGTATGTGCGTGTGTGTCTCTCTTTTAATTTAATTTTTTCTTCATTGCTGCCTGGCATTATTTAAGGTGGTCCTTACACAGGAGACCTCCCCTTCTCCATCTCTGGGTAATTTAGTAGACACTAAAATTACATACAATGTTCCCCTCTCCTCTCTTGGTGTTTCCTCTGTTCCCTTTATTAAATGTTAGTTATTGATTTTCTAAAATCAATGTCTGTTGTGGGGCTTCCCCCCTTACAAGTATCTGAAGCAGTCGCTGATCATCTGGATAACAAAAGCTTTGTCATGAAGCCACCACACACACACACACACACATACACACACACACGTTAAACTGTTATTTTTCTGAGAGAGAGAGAGAGAGAGAGAGAGAGAGAGAGAGAGAGAGAGAGAGAGGAGAGAATGAGATTTAAAAGCTAAAAGCTAGGCTACCAGAAGTATTCTTTTCTTCTGCAGTGAAGACTGTTTGAAATGTTTATTTCTTCTTGTTCTTCCTCCTTACACTCCCTACATGATATTGCTGTGAAAGACCAACTTGGCTCCAGCAGGGAGGTCAGGCCACAGCCCAGTTTGGGGACAGGGAGAGATCCAGGCTCCCTGGGAACTCTGGTGGCACAGGCTATTGGGGCCTCCCAGGTAACACAGTGTCCCAGGGAGGGAGGGATGCGATCAGGGACACCAACCATTTCCTATGAGCAGCCATGATTTGGGGACAAGCTCTCTGAGGTGGATAAAGTTGAATTGCGATTTTCAGGCATTTATCCCAGACCCTAAACACTCAGTAGCTAGTCTGTCTATTGCCGGCAGCTTCTCTGACTTAGACTGTTACCTTTCTCCTTTTCCAAAGTGTCTGTGAGAAAATGTGCTGTGAGCTGGGGACTTGTCAGTGTTTTCATTGGGTTTAATCTGACTTAGCAGTGTCCAGGTCTTGAGAAGCAGGTAGGAGAGGCACCCCCATGCCTCTTTCATTTTCTTTTTCATCAAATACATACCCAATACATTTTCCTTTGGGAATTGCCAGGATTTATCTGAACTGAGTGGGTTTTTCTTCTCTCCTGGATTCATGGAAAAGATGTCACTTTTGAGCTTGTGTCTTTGCTGATAACACTAAATATGACGATGCTTATCAGCATCATATAGAAATTCCTGGAAAGGAATAATAGCAACAATAATCGTAGAAGTAGAAGCTGTGAGGGGGGGAGGCCCAAGACCTGAAATGGCACTTTATATAATTTTAATGAAGTCAACCGTGTGTGTGTGTGTGTGTGTGTGTGTATAGACTAAATGACAAGGAAACAAAACCGGCAAAACAGTCCCTGTGTGTGGCTGGCCAAAACCTTGGCCTGGAAGGTGGTGATGTGTGCTATTATTTTTATAAAAGCCGAGGACAAGAAGGCAGATCAGGGGACATAAATATAGAAAGAGAGGAGCAATCTAAAAATCCAACCTCCCGATATTCTCAGGCCAGCAAGATGACTAGCAAAGACAGTGCCAAGACCAAGCTAAGCCATGGCTAGCAGTTCCTCTCCTTTGGCCCACAGGGAAAGCAGGAAATCTCTTCCTAGAAAATAAGATGATCAGGGAGGAAAAGGGGAGTGGGGCTAGGGGAAGGAGGCAAAAAGCAAACAGCCGGCAGACAAGAATGTGTGTAGGTTTCGAGAAAGTTCAGTCAGATGATCCTCTACCGCCTGACTCACTTTGTAACACTTTCACTAAGGCTGGAGAGGAGGGGGAATGCCAGCCCCCCCCCATGGTCCTCTGATTATACCCCACTATCTCCACATAGCCTTGGGGGCAGGAATGAGCACTCCACAGTGGAAGGACTCGGCTGCAGTCTGCCACCACTGCCACTTTGTAACTTGCAAAGTTTGTTGCTTTCACCCCTTGATTTAGGCAGCACGTCCTGGGATGCTCCAGTGTCTTCTTGATTCACAACCTTCTGTGAAGAGAGGGGGGCCTGCCTCCCCAGTTCCCCCGTGTTCCACCATCAGCCTCTGGAAAAATCACACAGGCGTATGCACGTTGTAACAAAAATGAAATCGCTGGGCTGACTGTTTCAGAGGAAGGAATGAAGTTGTCTTCTAAGGGAAAACTGAATTAGGAAGGGAAAAGAAGGAAATGAAAGAAGGAAGGAAAAGTTAGCTTGATTTTTGCTTCGAAGTTTCTGCTTAAAGGTTTGGGCGCTGTGGGCTAGGAGGTGGGGGCCTGGCAGGCAGGGCAGCTTTTACCAAACACCTTTGCTCTCTGATTTTCAGTTTACAAAGAAAAGTACTCAAGTTGAATGTCGTGGGGAGAAGCAATCAGATGAGCAGAAATGATTCTCCCTGCTTAAAAGAAATCTTCACTCCTTTCCACTTCTTTGAAGGGAGTCGAGGTGCTGTTAGGGATGCTGAGAGTCAGTAGGGATGGAGAAGTTGCTCCCAGTGCAAAGGTGCTTAAATGGAAAGAAAAGGGACTGCAATCAACCCCTTCTCGGGATGAAGCTTCCACCTCCCCTCCCTCAGAGGTGAAGTAGGGATGGGCCACTGGGAGTGAGAGACCCTCTGTACATATCAAAGCAAGCTAGTGTCCTTCAGGCTGTCAGTAGTCACAACTTACCCAGCTCTGCAACAGTGGAAATCTTGAGCAAGTTGCTTTCGTAAAGTTCATGAGCTTGTTCTAGGGAGCCTGCTTCCTTACTTTGAATGCTCTCAGGCTCTATGTACGGCAGGTACCAGTTCTGAGGGTGCTCCAGAGAGATCCACCTCCATCCTGTTCTCTCTGTGGAGATGCTGCACACACAAGGCTGGGGGCTATGTATCTAGACTGATCTATTTGTTTTATTTGGGTTTGGAAAAACTAAGCCAATTGGGGTAGACACGTGCTTTGCTTCTCAGCGGAGCCAGCAGCCAGCCTGGTGGCATCCTTTGCTGTGCCGGTCCACCAGGGAGAGGGGTACGCTTCAAGGTTTGAAACTTTGCAATGTCGTTCTGTTGTCAAGTGAAAATGATTTCACATCTTTTCGCATTTATTTTCAAACGTGGGGGAAACCTAGACTGCAGCTCCCTGCTAAACAGCTCTGTCATAGGGTTCGCATTCTTCACCTTCATTCTCTCTTTCTTAATTTGCTTAAAGAAAATTACAAGAGGTTGTTCAAGACCCTGATGCCAGATTTTCCTGGGGTAGGAGAGAAAGTATGCTTTCCCTGAAGGTGGGAATGAAGGCTGAAGGCTGCTGCTAGCTCTCTAAGAGGACCCTGATTATTCCGGGGCTGGTGTGGGGGGTGGCGGGTGGGGGGTGCTTTTCCTCCCAGATCTCTTTGTCATCTGCATTCTTCCAAGGCTCTGAAGGTGCATTTTCTTCTATGTGAAAGGAGACTCTTTGTCCTGCTCCTCTCCAGCACTGTGGCTTCCCAAGGTAGACACTATTTTGTGCCTGTCACAGAGAGAGGGAGTGCAGGTTTGCAATGCTCACAGACAATTGATTGTCTGCGCTAATGTGTTTCATTTACATGTTTATAACGTCAATGGTGCTGGGGGTCCACTGTACCATTCATCCCCGCATTCCCACAAGGGGGCAATTGTCTGAATGGCCAAGTCAGACACCTTTTTGATTGCTCTTTGCTTGTCTTTTTAGAGCAAAGAGATAAAGGAGGAAAATCTGTGGTGCAGAAACACTAGTTGAAAATATGTAAAATGTCACTACAAAAGCAGATGTGAACATAAACCCAAATATTCTTTTCAGCCAAGACTTGAATATGGAAGAATAGAATTCAGAGCAGAGAGAAGGGTGACCCAAACCAAGAAATGCAGCCCCGTTTCTTTATTCCTTAAGTAACCAGAAGATTAAATGTGATTTTTTTTTTCCTTTTAATTTTTGAGCCTTGAAGCATCCAGGCACCTCCTTGTTGTGAGTGTGTTTGCTGTGATTTGTGAATTTTGTATATATTTATACAGCTCTGTTTGTGCCAACATCAGCTTACCACTGAAGGGGGGGGGTGAACCTATTGAATGACTATTTGGGCTGTGGGGAGTGTAAACTTTTAAAAGTAAGATCCAAGGATTTCTTCATCAAACAGTTTTTAGAGGAAAAACAAGGATAATAATCATCAGGCTGCAGGAAGCCTTGCCTTCATGAGCTGTGTGCCAAATACTTTTATCTGGGTGACAGTTGTGTCAGAGCGAAAGCTCTCAAGAAAAGTGTAACTAGTAATTACAAAGTAAATAAAGGATTTCATTTAAGGTGTTCTGTTCTCTCTCTCTCTCTCTCTCTCTCTCTCTCTCTCTCTCTCTCCCCTCCCTCCCTCCTTCCCTCCCTCCCTCCCTCTCTCTCTCTCTCTCTCTCTCTCTCTCTCTCTCTGTATGTGTGTGTGTGTATGTATGTGTGTGTATATGTGTGTGTGTGTTGTGTATGTGTGTGTGTGTGTTGTGTTTCCTGTCAGGTGCTGACAGGAAAAGCCACCCATGCATGTGACTTTTGGAGTTTTCTCTCCTCTCAATTCTCTCCTGCATATCATATATCTACGCGAGCCCACATGAGTACACCTGTTTAAAAATCTTTCACAGATCGGATTGGTGCTTGCTGGTTCATTTATGTAATACCATCATTAGAAGTTGGTCTGGTTTTGTGTGTGGTCCAGGAGGAGAGAAAATCCTCACTGTTGTGTCATGTGGTGAGAAGCAAATGGGGTGGGGGGAGCGCTTATAATTTTGTAGCAAATTAGAGGGAAAAAAGAAGTCGCCAGTCAGTGGAAGGATTTTCTGCCTCTCTGGGAAGACACACAGTAGCTGCACCGTTAGCTGAACCCCTGACACGGCGGTCTTTTGAATGCCTTAGGTATGATTTCACTTTCGCTCACATCAATGCTGACCTGAATGCCTTTCATATCTGATCCGCTGTGTCTCTCCCAGTAAACATCCCCTGAGGGGAGAACAAAGAAAGGAGCTCTTCTTCTTCTTAATCACAATTCAGCCCTTCACCGCCGGCAGGCTCCATTTGCATTCTGCCACAGAAAGCCAAGATGAAAAGAGAGAGAGAGAGAGAGAGAGAGAGAGAGAGAGAGAGAGAGAGAGAGAGAGAGAGAGAGAGAGAGGCAGTAGAGGATAGTGGCTCAGTAAAGTAACTTAGGTGTTTGTGGCTGTTTGTTGGGCCTTCCCCTAGTTACCAGCCTTATATAGCTGATGCTCAACCCTGCCTGTCCCTCCTGACAGGCATATAGTGTTACAAGATGGCATGTCTGTACTATTCATGGCCACCTCTCCACTTGAGGTAAAAAGTGTTAAGAGAGGGATTGAATTCTACCCCAGAAGCCTGTTAGATTTGGGGGTCAGGTGTGCAGACTTCCCACTCTCGAATGCTACTTCCAATTTGGCCTTAATAACTATGATTGTTTACCATATGACCTAGGAGGCGAGGGCACTGGAGGGTGGGCAGGAAGGGGAGGGCTTGGAGAACCAGCCCTGCTCTGGCTGAAGGGGCTGGTGCACAGCCTGAACACAGACAAAAAAAGAAAAAGAAAAAAGAAAAAAAGAAGAAAAAAAAGAAAAACCTCAGGAAAACTGGAAAAGACTTTCCCATTCTCTCCCCCCAACCCTGACTTTTTATGATAATTCATATTTTCAAATGAAAGGGGAAAAAAGCCAAGAAAGAAACTCTCAGATGAGCCAAAAAGGAAAAAAAAATCTCTGAAAAGAATTTTAGGGGGAAAAGTTGTTCTATTTTAAAAAGCTTCGAGGGCTGTAAAGTGCCACGTTTTTCACACCTTCTCCATACTTTTTTTTTCAGATTTTTTTAGTATGTTTAACATTTGTGAGATGACAGGCCTTTTTGTATCTCAAACTGGATGCTTCAGGATTTGTAGGGAGGGGCTGGTGGTATTCACGTTTTCTTGACAGAGAAAGTTCGTGCCTAAAGGGCTCCTTCTTTCTGGGAATTGTTTAAACCCTCGGAGGCGGACCTGTCAGGTTTCCCTGGTTATTTCTCTCCATTTTCAACATGCAAAAGTAACATGCAGCTATGATACCGGAACAAGACCACGGCAAAAGCAGGTCCCTCTCATGACAACTTTTGAGCACATTATCTTGCTGTAGAACGGTCTTGTCTTTTTTTTTTTCCACTTTCTGAAACCACTTTTAAGATACCAACAGTTCTTCCTCGACAATTAGATCACATGCCCAAATGCACACCACACACACACACACACACACACACACACACACACACCCTTGGACATACAGGCTTTCCCCAAAAGAGAGAATTGTTTGATATGGGTGACTTTTCCAGTCCCCATGTGGTACAGGAATGGACACATTAGGAGTTGTACATGGGCATGTGACACAGATTCCTAGGTTTTTTTCCCCCTTTTTCCCAGAAGATTTACAGAATTTACAAAAAGAGATTAGCCCTACACCTTCCACCCCTTCTATCCACCCCCATGACTCAAGCAATGAAGGATTTAGGCAGATTTACTTCAGTAAACACCTTTGGACACTGGGGGTGAGGGGAGGGTGGGAGTCTGTTTGCAAAAGGAGGCTTTTGTTAAGTGAGGTACCGGGCAGCTGTGATATTAACCTACCCAGCAATGCGGGTTAACTCTTTCAGTGCCTGGCCCTTTGCACTCAGCAGATGAAATTCCTGGCTCTCCACAGACACTCAGAATCCTGGCTCTAGCACTTTATTATTCAGACAAGTCCTGTAGACATGAAAACTGTTCAAGCTTTTAAAACAATGCGGCTTAATTAGATGAGGTGGACTTACATTGCTCATAAGCCCTCCAAATGGTGGTTTATAATTGGCAAGGAAAAAAAAAAGATAGAGAAAGGGAGTCAAGACAGCGCATTAAATATTCCAAGAAATATCTTTAGAAAAGCTATTTTCATTTCTAGCTTTTAAAATATTAGACTCTGGTCGCTAGAGGGAATGGAGCAGCTGGGGCCTTGCTTCTTACTATGAAAGACACCAGAAGTGTGGAAGTTGTGATGAAGAAAGGAGCTGCAGCTCGAGAAACTGCGAAGGTCAATGGGACAGTGACGGTCTCCCTGCCCTAGCATCCTTGGGAAGGGGAAGTCCTGCACGTCTGTCTGTCAGAGCTGAGAGGTCATGTGAACCTGGGAGTTGAGCCCTTGGGCCACGGGTTACCAGCTCGAGCCTTTGCAGACCAAGCAGAGAGGTTTTTTTTTTTTTTTTTTTTTTTTTTGAGGAAGGAGTTAATGGTTATTTTTTGTTGGGCACAAGAATAACTTTACAGGTGTTGCATTTGGGCTTAAATAAGATCGCCTTATTTAGTTTCGAAAGAGAGTGTAGGTGTCAACGTTCGAGCAGCCATAGATGTGTGAGAAAGTAAAGGGTATGAGACATGACAGAATTAAAGGTGTTTGCTATGTTGTTACACCGTGTGTCAGGCTGCGAGCTCCCTTTGTCGCAGCCTCCTGGTGATTTGACAGCGCGGATCTACTTCCCTTGTAGGTGAGACAGCATTTTTTAACTGGAGTTATAAATACGGTGCACCCTTTGGGTTGCACCCTGCATCCCAGAGCCGTGAATCCTAGCTGGAATATCTTGCCCTAAGACACAATGAACAAACACCAAATACACAAGGGGGCTGTGGGCTAGGGCCTGGGTAACGCCAGCTTCACAGTAGCTGGCATTGACTGTTGTTTGGCAAGAAGATCCTCTGCCAAATCATCCAATAATTAAGTTTTATGTTATTTGTATGAACGACCAAGCATGCAGTACTCCTTTTCAAATCAAAAGGAGGCTTAAAATTACTTTTTGAACACTTTCAGACCATGGTCAGGTCACAGTTTGGGGGGGGGGGCTGAATTAAAATGATCTCATTCATGATCTAATTGAGGCTGGCACAACCTTATAGCAGTAGCAGGAGTACATAAATATAAATCAAAGACCAAAACTTAGCAAATCATATAATTTGCTAGAAATCTGCTCATGAATTATTCTCCAATTGCCAACCCAGAAGTTAAACTTTGTCTCCCCTCAGCAACAGTAACTGCAGATTTTTTTTTTCCAGGCTTCTGACAGGAAAGTTAGAGGAGCCGAATAGAGAAAGGAGAAGGAAAATGATCAATGCTTCATCAGATAACTGTGTGTTTGTGACCAAAGAAAGTATGAGAGCAGATAAAGCCATGCCCGGTAGCAGTGGGCACTGCAGGCTCGCTTACACAGTAACACGGGCTTTGAGCAAACAGTCTCAGCAGACTCGGTGCTCTGGCTTACAGGGGAGAGGAGGAAACATTTCCCAGGGGACCTGTCTGAAACTTTGCTTTCATTTTTTTCAACGGAGGGATGAAATCGTCACAGTGATTCACGATTCCTTGCAGTTAGTAGTTCTCTCACCGAGCTGAGTTAAAATTCCGAGACTTGAAGCTGTCGTTACAACGGGAAGATGAGACACAACCATTAGCTACCTCTCCCGTTGTCAGTACAAAATTAAGACTCCAATGACTTCCTGACCAATAGGCTCAAATATCACATTCGATTCTAATTACCATTTGAGGATTCCTCTTCATTTTTGTGTGTCTGCACGTTAGTTCACCGCGGTTCACATGTAGTCTGCTATAAACACCAAGAGAGCCAATATCCCTAACTTGAATATTTTTAGGTTAACATTTTACATCTCACACGTATGAGGGCATTCCTTCTATCAGACAATAATTGGCCAATGTACCCAACTTAACTTAAAGTAAGGTGTGATTATTCCATCTTCAGGATACAGAAGAAGCTTTAAAAGCAGTCTCAGGTGAGAGTGGCAAAGTGATTCCTTTCTTTTGAGAATAAGTAATTACCCATAATGATTTGCCATGACAACAAGACATATTCCACATAAAACCCAGTAATAGCTACATTGTTTATATGACAAAATATCAGGTTTTGTTCTTTACAGACTGTTTCTCGTTTCTTAATTAATCCTAGAAAGGGAAAAAAAAGTGTTTCTAACAAGGAAGTAACCACTCCCTCCCCCAAGTAAGTAATAAGTAACAAATCCACAAATTAAAAATGAAGATGCTATGTAACAAGTCTGAGATTTCCCCCCCCACCACCACACACAAATGAGTACATTTCAAGCAGTCAGTGCCCACGTGATCTATAAATTCAACAGACAGCTTTCACGATTTAAATTGTATTTATATTCTCTTGCCTATCCACGGACCTGTAATCAAGGAAACTTTGCAATTTGCCTCTTCTTGGAGTACCTGTTTCTATTTTCGACGCCAGGCACATCAATGGAAGTGTTTCCCATCATGAGATTTCTCAGTTGTGAGAGGTGAGGTTTACATAGAAAGAACTCAGTAGGTTGTGTTTTCATAGTAAAGAGACCTATTAAGGAGCAGCTATCTAGGAGCAAAACATGGCCGTCCTCTGAAGAGTCCCTATCACCTTTGCTCCACTAAGGAAATGCGAAGCCTGAATCCAGGACCTCTGCACACACTCTTGAATGCACACACTCTTGAATGCACACAAGCACTAAGGGTCTCTAGGGACCCATACTGCTTCTCTTTCTCCTTGGCCTCTATTATAAGACCCACTGTGTGAAGGAGACACATGTAAACCAAAGAGTGGATAGGAAGAATTGATGTCTGGTTTTGCAGTAGGACTTCTGGAGGGAAAAGTGTTCTCCATGCTACCTGTTTCTTTAAACCTTGCTTGTGCCTATGAATCTAAGCTTAAGTGTATGATTTAGGGTAAACTACCGGTATTACTTTTCAGCTGCTTCCCTTCAGTGGTACCAGCCTTCACTCAGATTATCCTAAACTGATTGCAAGTCATTATGGGAAAGAAAGGGAGGGCCAGCATTCTGGGATCCTAACTACAGATGGTATTTTAAGGTGCTGTTTATGGTGCTTAGGAGGAAAGGGGGGAGTTTTAAAACTATACTAAATCCTTAGAAATGTGTGGGGGCTTTCTCCATGGGCAGATAAAGAGAGAGGTAGCCTTGCCCTCTGACATCCAGACCACGAATGATGTGTGTCAGTCGGGTCTCTGCTAGAGCTTCTAGCCACAGTGTTTTTGTGCTTGTCAAACTGCTCTGTTGAACAAACACCTCCTCCGGGACAAAGTGATAAATGCAGAGACAGGCTGGCTTCAGCCAGACTCGGTGACCTCCTCAGCCACACCCCCCATTCCCAGGTCCACCTCCTTCCCCTCCCCCACACTTGAAGTTGACAGTGTAGAGAGGTGGGCAAGGTTTCCCAAGGTGTCAGCGGTGACTGATTATTGGTCCTCCCTAAGTCTTAGGAGTCAGTACTCTGGGATGGCAGGCAAAGTCCTTTTCCTGGCAGGTTTTATCTGGTCTTTTTCAATGAAACTGAACTGAGCTTCTAAACTTTTGCCAACTTGAACTTTTCCCACCTTTACTTAGTCATTTGAAAAACAGCTTGCTGTCCTTGTCTTGTGCTTGATTTTCTAAAGTTCCTATGATTACACCGTGCAACACAAAACACAATTTTGCCTTAAAAAAAAAAATATATATCCGAACGTAATGCCTCCTACTTTTTGCTTTCTAGTGTTCATAGGGCCCAGTGTTTCAGACCTACGGTCGGCTGAGATTTGTCTTCTCTCTGTTGGAGCCATTACTCTCTGACTAAACCCTGTTTGCTGGTGCCTTCGCGTGTGCATTTTTCCCCCTGATGTTAAATGAATTTCCTTCTTCTACGTCTGCAATCTCCAAGAAATAGATAAACCATTATATTTTCTTCCCGGCTCGTATTTTAAAGCAGTGGATCCTGACAGCAGGCCGATTATTGCACTTTATGTTTTAGTGGATGTTTGCTGTTGCTAGTTACAGCAACACTTATCATAAGACAGCAAGGAAGGAGTAGTCCCTGGTAATTAAAGTAATGAAATATTCATTTACTCTACCTTTTCTGTAGTCTCACAAATTAGGCTGCTACATTTAATGCCTGCACTGCCTCTGTTTTTATTATAATGGCAGCTTTCGCATCTGCAATTAGGGCTAATTCTGACAGTTACAATTTCTGAGGGATGGTAAACAGGGAGCGAGATGTGCGGCAGAGGTATTACACGTGAAAAGCCCTTGTCTCTTTAACCTTGTTGGTTTTTTTTCTCGCAGAGGTTACCTTTTCCCGATGGTGCAAAATCGACTTGACATAACTGTTCATCAGTTTCAGGGTTTTCCCTGGAGGTATTTGCATCAAATCAGCCCAGTCAAGCTTCAAGTTGAAATTGGCAGGCCAGAAACTCACAGGGTAGAGACTAGAAAAGAGACAGCCAAAGTACAGGCAGCAAACTGACAGCAGCTGAGAAAAAGACAGAGAGGGGGAGAGGCTGAGAGAAAGAGAAGGCTTTTCAGCTTGGATGTTGGGGAACCCCAGGCCTCCTGGGCCAATCGCAGTAGCACTTGCTCCTGGAGGGGCAGGAAAGGTCTAGATTCAGAATACCTCCAGCTAGTCCTACTGCTAAAGCCCCTCAGCCCTGCCTAGGTTCACATTTGCTTGCTCTGATTGGATGCCGAAAGAGAAATGGGCTCACTTAATTAAATGGAAGGGACAATTTGAGGCACCTCCCCAATACTTAATGAAGCTCTGCCAATGTTCTAGAAGAAAATAAGGTTTGGGCTGCTTCTTCTTCTTTTTCTTTTTCTTCTTCTTCTTCTTCTTCTTCTTCTTCTTCTTCTTCTTCTTCTTCTTCTTCTTCTTCTTCTTCTTCTTCTTCTTCTTCTTCTTCCTTCTTTCTTCTCTCTCCTTCCTTCCCTCACCCCTCTCCCGCTGTCTAACTTGTAGGACCATGAACAGCCCTTCTCTTTACCGTATCTGTTTTCTCTGTTTCTCTTCTGAAGCAGATTAAATGTTCATAGAGACCATAGATTGGGAGCCTGTAAATTCAAAAAGCTAATGTGTTTTAGTCAACCAAAGCAGTCACGGAGCAAACATTATGTCAAAAGAGACACACTCCTGTGACTAGTATGGAGCTGCAATTCCTCTTTGTCAAGTAATTCCCTTCTGCCCTGATGCTAGAGATTGTTTAAAGACCTCAAAACATGGCACAATCTTAAGACAGTGATGACATTTGATTTTTATTTTGCTCTCGAGAATACCATTTTAAGAAAAATTCTATAGTTGCAAAACTTGTTTTCACAATGAAAATAAATATAAAAAAATGATATCTTTGGCAGAGTACATGGTTTTCTCCTTTATGTCTGTAAAACAGATGCACGTTTTATTCATTCTTCTCTACATTTTTTTTTAACTTTGGTGCAGGGGGAGGCTGGTGTCTTTGCCGGATGATTTAAAATCCCCTTCTCTTTCCAGCTAGACTTGGGGGTCGAATAAGCCCTTGCTTTCAAGCGGCCTTCAAGCTCCGTGTATGACAGGCATTGGCTGATCTGCTGATGCCCATTCGACAGGCACTGTTGAACTAAAGTGGTGTGACGGCACAGTTTTGTTAAGCCGTGAACAAAGGGCTAGAGATGCCTTGCTGGCATCACCCATGTGCATATTGGCCTTGTCACAGTTTGCTTAATTTAATGCTCTGTTTATTCCTAGATATTAAAACTTAAATTCTGAACAATAAGTTTTCAAATTGGTACTACATACCAACTTCATTTTAAAAGCTTTAAACGTTGAAGACCCTAGGGTCCTTTCCCTCATCCAACTCCCATGCCACCAATATCAAAACCCAGCTTTGGAAAATAAACAGATTCTCAATAGCTTCTTAGCTGTTATCCATTTAAAAATGGGATTTCGGCCTTAAAAAGTCTTATTAGGGTAAAAGATTTATTTCTTCTTTGATCATTGGCTGAAAGTCATTATTTATTCCCAACAGTGGGTTTTCACGTAAATTCCTAAGGGAAACTTACCTTGTGTAGGCGCAGCACAGTGCAAACTTTTAAAAGGATATATTGTTTTTAAAATAGTACGAAAAGAAGTTGCTTAGAAATACCTGTAAGGGTAGGCACATATTCTCTGGCAGGGAGTAAAATCCAGGGAGTTTGTGTTAACGTGAGCCTTACTTAAGACATAGCAGAGGAATTAGGCTGAGACTTAAAAATAAAACCGTGGCTACAAAAATTCCTGCTCCACAGACAACAGACAAGTCTTCAAAAGAAATCTTAAGTTTGGTACTAAATTTAGTTTCCAGTGTCCTGTTGAATGGGACTTGGGCTTTATCTTTGCCGGTTTTTTGTTCTCTCCCTGCCTTTTTCCTCTCTCCAGGTTTGCTTCAAGTGTTTGCTAAGAGATTAGTTAGCGAGTTTATATTGAGGAGGTAGCCATGGGAAGCAGCTTGCTGCTCAAAGGAACGCACTGGGTCAGAGTGTGAAGATACAGGGAGCTCACACTGGCTCAGGCCTGGGATCAGGTTCTTCATTTTCTCCCTGAGACAAATGGTTTCTAGAAAGGCTGATGGGGATGGCATTGCCCATCAGGACCACTTTTAGAAACTTCCAAGGCAGCATTCATGCCAGAACAACTTTATTAAAAAGAAAAAAACGGAAAGAAAGAAAAAGGAAGGAAGGAAGGAAGGAAGGAAGGAAGGAAGGAAGGAAGGAAGGAAGGAAGGAAGGAAGGAAGGGAACAAGTTTAAGTCTATTGCCAGAACACCCCCTTTTCTTTACGTAAAGAGGCTATAATTTGAGATATTCAGGGTTATTTTTACCTTCATTCATAAGGCATCTTCCTCCGGAGCATTTATGAAGGTGGGCAAGGTGACAAAGAAGAAAAACACACACAGCTGCAAGGAAGTACTGCTATTAACCGGCAGGGAGACAGCACTGAAAAACAGAAAGGGGATCTCCCAGGTAAAGCAGCCCTGTCTGCCTACGCACACTTCCTTAGCATCGGCCATGTCCTTGTCTGGTGTGAGCTCCCACCACCTCCCACTGTCAGCCATGGCTTTGCTCAGAGTTCATTAGAACCAGGTACCTCTTACACAGCCAGGTATGCCAAGGCAAGGATGAGCTTCTGGTACCAGTCTTTACATAGCATTTTACCTGAGAAAGATATCTGTGGGTGGCATAGCTTATCGAATACTCTGTGGCTTGCCTCTTTACTTGCCTTGCAGGTTTCTATGTGCCCATAGGCATAGGCATGAGCCATAGGCATGAACAAGATTTAGACACGTGATCTCCAACTGGCAAAAGATTTGACCTTTTAATATGTTAATAGGGTGGGTTTTTAGTGAATATACAAAGTGAGTTTTGGCATCAGGTTTGATATTTCCTATTAATACTTTGTCGTCAGATAATTATGAAGAGACAGACAAACAGAACTTGACAAATCCTCCTCCTACCTCAACCCCATCTCAATATTATCTGCTTTCTCCTCTCAACCCATATCCTTATCATTCTATCTTTGAATTGCTCCAAACGAAGCCAGGATCCCAGCTATGTTTTGTGACAAACACATGGCTAGGGCCAATGTGACTTTTTAATTTTTAATGCCCTGTCCTGGTTTAGGGCCGTCTAAGGCAAGCGAAGCATGGTGGGAGAAGTCTCGTCAACGTTTCCTCTGAGCAGCCATGTTACTTACATGGCCTTTCCCCCTTTTTTCCAGGCAGGCAGAAATGGCCTAGCTCAGGACTCAATCAAGTGAGCACATTTCAGGGCTATTCAGAGGATGGTTGGAGGGAGACACCAGCCTTGTGCTACCAGGGAAGTGCATTAACTGAGGATGTCCCAGGGATTGAGTTTGGTATGATGTTAATCTAGGGCATCCCTGGAGGGATCACTAATTCATGAAAGAAGAGTAAAACATAGACCTTCTACTTAGCATACGGTTGACATAAGGTTTCCGAAACAAGTATCCATGCCTGCGCCCCAGCCCCTACCCCACCCCCGCCCCTTGAATTCCCTTCCCTAGCCAGGCAAGGAGCAAGCTCTGCTTCACATAAGTAAGATCTTTAAATTTATCTGCACCGAGGTACAGCTTTAATGATCTGTATCTGCAAGCCAGGAGCATGAATTTGATCTCATTGCATCATCGCGTGGAGATGAGATAGAACAGTACTGCAGAGCACCAGCGCATTGTGACCGGGTGGCAACAGCAATCCTTCCGTCTTGAAGCAATAACTTTTTTTTTCCTTCCCATCATTGTTTCTTTACCTTATGCGGGTGCTTCTTATGATACCGATCTGAGGGAGTTGTGCAAGCTCCAGACTTGCCAGCCCCCAGCTCCCGGGCCTAGTACAGACTAATTCATAAACTTACCATATTAGACTATCAGATTGAAACCAAGGGCTTCGACTAGTCGTCGAATTGGGAAGCCCATTGTTTTGATTATCGTTTCATCAGCCCCAACTGATACTAGTATGCTCAAGGAAAGCATACTTCAGCTACAGTTGATTTTTCAGATTCCAAAATGGTGCTGCGAAGCCTGTGCATCCCTAATTATATTTTATGCTAGGCTGTGCAATACCAAAATATACGCTGCAGCAATCAGCGAGTGAACAGTATCAATCAATTTGTAAACAGATGAAGTCACTCATTCCCAAACTGGTTTTCCAAAAACAATTACTAAATTACAATAGAAAAAAATTGTACAGTTACTGTATTTGTGTGCTGTGTTACAATCAACATACCAGGGAAACAAAACAATTTAATGCAGAAAAATCATCATTCATCTACATTATAATTGCTTCTTTTTCACATCTACAGGGCGGTTAATTAAAATTGTGATTAAATGCGGTCGCGCTGCCTAAGATGTCTTGCCCAAAACAGGTGGTACAGAATTTAAAAGTAAAAAAAATGTAATTAGCATTGGAAATTGAGAAATTGCCTGTAAGAATCAGTGTTAATTTCAGTCAGTGATGAGGTAATTTATAAATGAATGCAGCGGAGGCTGTGCAAATGCACAATTGCCTTCCTTGCCTTTCTTAGCATTCTCAGCATGCAGGTGAAAATGTTTTCAAAATATTGAGGTAATTTGAAAATCAATCCATGCATTTTGTATCTTTTCCTCTCCCATTTGTACCAAACGCTGAGCAAACACTGGCATAGATGGCACAGTCCATCAGCTTTTACTTTCTCTTACACATATCCTCAACCCACATTAGGAAACGTAGTAACACAAATCTCAGGCCCAAGATGGTTGCAGAGGCCAGATCTGTGTGCTTGGTATGGATTTGGTTTGCTGAGAAGAGTTCCCATCAATACAAGCGAAAATAGAGGGGTGGCTTTTCGTGATGGAGGTGGTACATCCGAAAAGACCATAGACTAATCCAACAGATACTTGAACTTAACTTTTAAAGTTTAAGGAAGAAACGGAAACTTATAATAGAGCTATAAACCTATGAGATGGTTAGAAGTTATGCCTAGAAACAGTTTTCTTACACATGAATTCTGCTTATGAATATCTTCTGTCTTTTGGCTAACAGGCCACTTTCTAACAAAGCAGGGCATCAGCAGTAGAGTTCAAGTACTCTCTTTTGGCACATGAGAAAATTTATCATCTAGATGCTATTTTAAATTATTTGTATTTAGGAATCCAGATTTTACTGCTATTTGCACTGCTAAGGTGAGGAACACTCGGTCTTTAGCATCTCTTGCTAATGTGAGAACTTTAACTTTCATCTGCTTGCCCTGATTCTCCAAACAATATGAATCTAAAGATTTTAAAAATGAACCTCAAATGTGAGTCTAGGTGTCTGACTGGACAAGTTTAACATCATGGGCCTGTGGGCTTCCTAAACATCCTCTTCTCTCTTGCACTCTGCTCAAAGATCCCTCTCTATCCAGGTAGAATACACTAACTGTCATAAATCAGTTTAATCATTGCATTCTTTCATGGAAAATGTTTGGCAGGGCTCTTCACAGAAAGGCCATGATTTCTCTCTGAAGATATCTTATGGATAGTCTTGACATTTTGCAGGGAGGGATGAAAAGCTAAGGAACCCTCTAAATCTGGGGTTGTGTTACCATTCCAGGTCTGGTATCAGGTCTTCCTCATTGGCCCGCCCTTGTCATTTTTAGGATACAAATGAAATGAGCAGTTTAGAGGCACTGGCAAATCAACTGGTTGTTCCAAGTAGCATGCCATCACTTCTCCCGTATTCAAATCTGTTTCCCATTTAATATTACAAGTAGAGGAAAAATTAGACCTGAAAGGTCATAGTTATCTTGCTCAGTTCACCACTCCTGTCTTCCAATAACTGTGATAACCACGATTCCATATTCTAATACAGCCTGCCTTCAGTGAGAGCAGAGGGGGCAGATCTCCTCTAAGGCCCACTTCGTAGGTTCCCTCCAGAACCTGGGAACATAAGGCCTCCAGACACACAGGGCTTGGCTCAGATTTTAGGGGTGAGGTAGAGTAGGGGATGTGATGAACTGCAGGCTGCTCTGGTTCTGTGCTCATAAGAGGTTCCAAAACTGAGCAAATCACAGATGTCAGCAGAGCTCCAGGCCCCTCATAGCCTCGCAGACTTTGTGGTAGGAAATCTCCTGGTCTCTTAACATTTGGTTCTGATGCCCTGCAAGCAGGCAGGGCCAGGGCCACGTGGAGCTACCTAGCTAAGAGAGTGCACCTGTGTTAGCATGTTGGCAGTGACAGCATCTTCGGGACAAACTTCTTCAGGCCAGTTTCTTTTCCCCACCTTTAGGAGGCATCCTCTGAAGAAGCATGGGATGCTTGGCTGTTCTGGCTCCCGGGTCCTTTCATAAAGTCTTTTTCTTTTCCAAGTTTGCCATGTAGGGTCACCTGATTTATTCACTTTTCCTCTTTGAGGGTGATGTTAGATTCATAAATGAAAATGCAAAGTTTCATGCATCCCAGGCTGGCCTCTCGAACTTACTGTGTGGCAGAGGTTGACCTTGAGCCTCTGATTCTTCTGCCTCGGCCTCCTAAATCCTTCCCGTGGTTACAAGTGCGCACCACCATGCCTGCTCCAGTGCCGCGTGAGGAATTGAACATGAGGTCTTGTGCATATAAGGCCAGTTGTCTGCCAATCAAGTCACATCCTTAGACACTACGTTTTTCTTTTTCACTCAGAGTCTCTTTCACCTTTATTCCTGAGGTTATCTGAGCTTTTCATTCTGAGAGAACAAACTTTTTTCTTCTTTCTAGAAATGATAAAAAACGTATGTCACTATATCCTTTTTAAGTGTCTGGTCTTTTAGCCCTAACTTGTGGGGTTCATTCATTCTACGCTCCACACGCCTACCATCCATCGCGGGTGATGGATGGAGCTAGGTGCCATGGAGCTCGTCGTGTAGTGAGAAAGAAGGCACAGGATGAGTGGTGAAAATGTGATAGTGTTGGATGGAGCTGTGCTTCCCGTGAAGAAAGAATACAGAAAAGAGCGTAACGGGGCCTGGGAGCAGGTAGCAAGTGGTACCTCCTGGAGAGTTAGCTGTGGTGGGAAAGATGGTCATACAGCATGGATTCTAAAAGTAGAGTGAGGGAAGGTGTTGTTGGTCAAGAAGATGGCAGGAGCAAACATTTGGGACACAGAGGGCTAAAGGTTAAAGTAAGGCCAGCCATCAAAGGTATCTGGAACACAGAGAGCAGGTGGAGAGGTGAGCTGAAATTCAGTCTCTGGAAGGGAGTTGGAGCACAAGACTCTCCTACCCCCATCATGCCAGCACACGGGTGATGATGTGATTGTGGCATTTTCCTGGAGGTGCAGGGGCACAACCATACTGTGTTTTACAGCAGGTGCCTTGAGCCTTCAGGAGATGCCATAGCCAACCCTGGCAAGAGAGAGAGAGAGAGAGAGAGAGAGAGAGAGAGAGAGAGAGAGAGAGAGAGAGAGAGAGAGAGAGAGCTGCTAGAGCATTTAATGCCTTTGATGAAACTGTCTTATGTGTTCTGTCAAGGATGCTTTGAAGCAGGTGCTAGTATTTCATGCATCCTTTTACAGGTGAGGAAATTAAAGACTAGAAGGGCCTGAGTCCAGAGCCGGGAAGAAAGCTTGTGTTAAATGCTACTACAGTCGTGGAATTTCCACACTCACAGACAGCAGTGGTCACTGGCTGGACGGCTATTTGGCCACAAAGGAAACACAGCAGTTGAAAAAGTTACAGCGAGTCCCTGTTTCTGGGTGACTATAAGACTAAGAGGGGTGTAAGAGGCTTCCATCCTCGGAAGCCTTCTTCTCCTTCATCAGCAAGTCACTTTGAAAATGAAAGGGGAAGATGCGGGTCAACTCTGGAGAGCCTGATGCTAGAATGTTTTATCATAGGCAGCCGGTCAAACCAGTGGGGCTTACCGACACCCAGAACACTGGCTGGCTGCTTAGTACATGACACGAAGACCTTCCTCGTTACAAACAAACAGAAATAATCCCGTGGCTGTGTTCGTTCCCCCACTCTTCTCAATTAACTCTTCCATTGCCTAAGATTTCTCCATCACCAACCTGCCAGATTTTCACACTGCCTTGTCCTCTGCTGTCCCGGGGCAACCCCCAAAGCTGCTAATGTTTCGTAACAACGACGTGACAAATTGTTGTGCTTTCATTCACCCTGGACATCTTTGCCAGGCTTGCTTGTTGTGTTTTCTGTTTAGCTGTGTCTTAGGACCAAAGGTGCCTGCCTTTATACAGCATGTCAAATCTGGTTAACATGTAGCCATTTATCTTTAAAACCACTGCCACACAATGGCAGCGGTGGGCCAGGCCACAAGGCTTCCAAGCACAACCCAATTTTTCAAGCCCCATCTTTTCTGCATATGGTGAGCACACTGGATGGCAGAGGAGATGTTTTGTGATTTGGGGAATCTCTTAGAGACAAATTGTAGAGCGCGAGTGCAGTGTAACTGGACTGCTGGGTGCCCAGTGGAGTGAGGAAAATCAGATGCAGCACCGGCTGAAGGAATGAAGCAAGAATTCATATCTCTGGCGCAGAACACACACAGCACTTTGCTCGCGCAGGGAGTTCATATACACAGACAAAAGCACATTCGGTTGTTGTTCTTATGCCAGGAGATTCTAGGACCACGGTGGATGTGCATATTCTCACATAAGCCTTCTCTAAGCAATTTGTACTGGTGGGTGTGTCCAATGCGAATATGCAGATGGGCTCGCATGCGGACGACAATTTGCTCTTACAGATTTAAGATATGGGAAAGGCCTGTTAGTTCACTGAGGCGTTTCCCCCTCATGTTGTGGAGCAGAATCTACGATTGCTTCAATAAAGGTCTGTGAGTTTAAAGGAAATCTCGGAGCCAGTATCAAGTGTTCCAGTGATTTCTTTTTCCTTTATGACACATGCAAACTTCAGAACCTAATTCGCTTTGGGTTTCCATTTTTTTATTTTAACTGTTTCAAAGTGTCTTGGGGGATGATTTGCCCTTAACTAATTATCAGCAAAGGAAAAAAAAGACAGAAAAAAATTGTGATAAGCCTGCATAGACTAAAATGAAGAATTGGTTTCCTTAGAGTAAAGAACTTAGCACAGCAAAGCCTCGTTATTTAAACAAACTGTTAGACACACACACAACATGCACGCAGGCTGATGTTAAAGTTACTTGAAAAAACAGACACAATTTCCCTTTTTTCCCCCCTCTCTCCCTGTTTCCACTCTCCTCTGTCCTCTCTCTCTCTATTCTCTTCTCTCCTCTCTTCTGAGTAAAAGACCCAGGAGATCGCCTTTCACTTTGAAAACAATCTCTAATATCAGGGAAATGCGCTGTTTGTTTATGCGTACATAATGCAGGTTTGTCCGCCTGGGAACTGCAGCAAATGGGAGAAGTATGCATGGATTTCACAGGTAACAGGATTACGTGGGCACATAATTGATCCATTTGGAAAAAAAAATGACAGTGCTCTAAGGATGCCTAGGCTTTGGAGATGGAGTTTATGAAACAGGCATTTGTAAATTCAAAGGAATCAATATGTCAATTTTATTACATCTCAGAACCAGCTGGGCATTAAAGGAACAGTAGCCCTTAAAAACTGCAGACGCAGTACCTACATTGTTTACCTTTCTTAAAAGGCTTGGAATTTAAGGGGAATGGGCTCACTGATCTTTATCTTTTTAGAAATAAATTTATGTTGCAGAAAAAAGAACAATAACTTGGCATTTTGCTAGTTTTTAAACCCCTGTTAAAGTTGTCATCACAATTAAAATCTGTTAATAGATATAGAGAATAGAATAGTGGCTTTCGGGCAGGTTCATGGTCAGTATTTGTTTCAATTCATACTTGAACTGTTTGCCTGTCTAGATTCTACCTCTGCTGACGTAGGGTCACAGTTTGAGCTGAGCTTTTCTCCCCTTCCTAATTTTCTCAGTACACATATAAAGTAGCCTTTTAAAAAAATAAGTTTTGACAGCTCAAAAAAGCTGTTTTAAATGAAATTGTTAGATAGTAGAATTTGGACAATATCCATAAGTGATGTGAAGGCAAAACAAATTCAAGCTGGGTTTTTTAAGGCTCCCAGCGCAGCACCCTGAAGATGGAATTTAAGACTGTCGACTGGTCCACACATAGATGAGTCAGGGCTTCTTTTTACTCCCTAGCGTAAGCAGCATCAAGAGCCTGTGCTCTCATCTCTACTGCCCAGACCCGGATGTAAGAACATCTTTTGATCCATTCGCTTATAACTAGTGGAGCCCAGTTCTCCTCTCTCCTACCAGGAAGTAAAGCGTGCAGTGTACTCAAAAGAATAGAAAATTCAGACACATATCTTCATTCAAATTCATTTACTGTGTGTCCGCCAGTATGTTCCTCAACCTCTCTGAGCTCCAGTATTAGGGAGATAGTACTTATTGATAGGATCTACTGCAATGGTCGACAAAATTGTAAGGACAATGTCAAGAAGATGCTCAGCTCTGATTCTATTTCAAGATTTGACTCGCCAGGCTGCCAGCAAGTTACAAAGATGATAGGTTAGTTTCTGGGTTTGGATGAAATAATTTTGAGAAGAGGAAGCAATGACATTAACCTAAGGTATTTATTTATTAGGGATGAAAAAGAGAAAGAGGGAAGGGGATGCAAGGAACAGAGAAAGAGGAAGAGCAGGAGGAAAGGGATGAAGGAAGAGAGGGAGACAGAGAGGAAAAGGAGGAGGAGGAAGAAATGCAGGGGAAGAAAGAGTCACGGGGACAGATATGGCTTTTTATTTCTCCATTTCCAGGAAGTATACAAGATCTTTTCTACCCTCCCACTCCTCCACCACAAACACTTCTCAAAGGATATAGTCTGTGCTAACATTTATCACAGCATTTAATATCTGGTTCCTAGTTGTCTCTCCATAAGTGAGTCAATGTCTTGAGGACAGTTTTGCTTGCCTCTTAGTACCAGTAAATGGTTCAGCACCTGACATACAGATATAACTTGGTCAAAGCCAGTAGGTACATTAAAAAATTAGGGTGTATTATAATAGCTAGAAAATCCTGCCCCCAAACTAACACTGTCTTAAACTCTACTTTGTCTTAGCTTTGCCAGTTTGAATTTGGAATGCTTTGGTCTGTATTTAAATCAACTGGCTGTCTGCTTTTCTTTCCTTTTCTTTTTTTAACCCTGTTTTCTTTTTTCTCCTGCTTCGCCCCCGCCCCTCCCCCCCCCCATGCCTGTCTCAGCGACACCTCTGAGACCTTAGAGTCAGGGAAGCTGACAGGCAGTATGGGTCTTCACAAGTGTGAGACTTTGGACATCTGAGCTCAATTTTGGTTTCAGCTTTCATACCAGCATGTGACCTGGGGCAAATTGCTCAACCTGACAGTATCTCTATTTGTCACAGCAGAGCCTAAGTTCTAGAGCTGTGGATAAAGGCAGTGACAAGTCAGATGGCAAGCATGCAGTAGGTGTTTTGTGTGATGTCCCCTCCCTCCATTCTTATATTTCATCCTCTCTTTAACGAGCTCTCCTTTGCTCCCTCAGCCAATGGTTGCTAGTCAGCATACCAGGGGTGAGGATCTTCCTCCAGTTCCACACGTCATTTTGAAAGTTGGCCTCTTTTCTTCTCAAGGAAATGAGCACGCAGGATCATCCTTGCTATTTTCTGCCTAATCTAACGGCTTCTTTGTCCTCGTCATCCTGTTTAGGAAGGCCCTTTGGTGTTTTTGCAAGCCTCTGCCATCATCCTGTGCTTAGGCATCTCAGATTTCTCTTTCCCCATGACCCATGGGAGATAGCAGAAAAAATAAGATGCGAGGGAGCCTCTTGCCTAAGTGTTGGCCATGCAACTCTGTAGATTGGCTAGTTAATAGGGCTGATTAAAACATTCTGTTTGATTCTGCTTAAAGCATACCAGAAATATTCAAAATCCACAGCTCCAAAATGTAAAGAAGGTGGTCAAATATAGTTCTACATAATGAGGCTCCCTGTTGGTAGTATGGAAAGCAATTTAGAGTATAGCTTCAGATTCTAATGAAGAACATTTTGAATCTTGCACTGACTAGTGAATTTAAAATCCCGTGTTCTTTGTAAGGATCTGAAGAGGGGCATGGAAATGCCATAAGTGAATTCATTGCTGCCTGTAGTAGGTAAAGCATGTATGAATCCAAACTTTATTCTTGGGCTTCTCCTTTGCTTTCCAAGGTTTTTGAACCATTTTCTCCATGTTGAGTTTTGAACACCTATTCAACTCTTGAAATTATAAAAGAAAACAAAAGGTATTTTTTTTTGCACATATTAAATGTTCTGATCTCAGAAACACACCCCTTCCAGCACAGTAACAAAAGCCTGTCTGGCATCAAGTATATGTACTTAGTGTAGTTCATAATGCAGAAAAGAGGAAACTTTTAAAACTCGACAAAAATGTTCTCTTAACTTTTGTCCCTCCTTTCCCAACTAACAATATAAGCTTCTTTTTCTGTGGCATGAAGTTATAAGAGGCAAAACATTGTCACCTCCTGCCTCTGCTTTGCTGACACTACATGGGACCATGGACGTTTGTGGACGCCCACTCCGAGCTGACTCTTCTGAAGTTAACTCAAAGCGAAGGAAAGATGAAGCCCCTGTCATCTGGCTGATGGCACCCACATGGTACCCACCATAGCTCCTTCAGAGACACCATCATTTCCACAGAAGGGCCAGAGGCCCTGCCAATATCTGCACATCATTGGCATGATAGACCATAACAGCTTCTTCTGAGCCGTTCCGGTCTATCGTGTCAATGCGTACTCGGGGAGTCCTCAATGCACGGATCATTGACACAGCACTACATAACGGCTCCTTAGCAGCCATTATTGGGTATCAAGTCAATGCATACTCAGGGAGCCTTTATCGCACAGTCCTGCACAAGCAGACACATTCCGAATACTAAAATTGCTTAGGAAAATTAGTCATTGCCCGAGTGTGATAGCTGTTTTCCATTTTGAATTTTAACCATGATGGGGAAGAGGAAAGAAGAGAAAAGACCAAAGTAGGCCAAAATGTCCTTTAAAAATTGGAGTACAGGTTACAAGGGTGGGGTGGCCCTAGGAAGATGAGGTGTGAGCTTACAGTAAGTATCTCTCCCGTAGCTTCATTTCATTGTGTCGCACTACAGACAGCACGTTCCTTTTCACTCTGCTTCAAGGAGAATGCAGTTCAGAAGACTTTGTGGCTCAGTTATGAATCTCAGACAGTCATCATGATCAGACAGTAGTACATCTGATGGTGATGTCCACGAGACACTTCCTGTGCTAGCTCCTCCAGACTGTTAATACAGTGAATAGAAAAGAAAGCTCAACCATTAAGAATCAAAATGATGCCCATGACCATATTGTTAATAATACCCCTGCATTGGGCTGGAGAGATGGCTCAGTGGTTAAGAGCATTGCCTGCTCTTCCAAAGGTCCTGAGTTCAATTCCCGGCAACCACATGGTGGCTCACAACCATCTATCTGTAATGAGGTCTGGTCCCCTCTTCTGGCCTGCAGACATACACACAGACAGAATATTGTATGCATAATAAATAAATAAATATTTTAAAAATAAAAAAAAAATAATAATACCCCTGCATTGCCATCACCAGCACGTCTTATCACATGACAGGTCTTTGCATATTATCTCATCTAATTTTATGAGAAGATATCATAAGCCGGAAGAGTGTGGCTGAGTGAGGTTGACGCCGTATGACTGTTGAGAGACCAAGGTGGGATTTGAGCTAAGTTGGCTGAAAGTCATGGTCCCATCATTCCAATGCCTGACCACTGGGGAAGGGGATTTTTGCTTAGAATATCTAACTCTTCGCCGATGTGCTGGTGAGAAAAGTGACGTAGAGTCATTTTAGCAATTTCGCCGAAGAATACAGAATGAATTAGGGTCCATTTCAGAATGCAAGTAAAGGTGAAACTCCCCTTCTCTCTGATGGCACACAAACCGTGGACCAGACGAGATTTCAAAGCCTGCTTGTGATTTAGGAGGAATAGCCAGCGCTGCCATCACTTCTGCAAAGATTTTCCTTGCATCAAATCAAAATGGTGTGAGTTTGCTGTTGTTGATGTTTTTTTTTTCCTTTTGTGTTCTGCTTACTGACTGACATCTGCTGTCACGCTAAGCAGGTGTTCCTATGTAAACGAACGTGCCCTGTTTGTGTTTCGCCATCCTCGCTGCTGCGCACCCAAATGAGCAGCGTGATTAAGAATCCTGTAAATTTTTGAAAGGAAACGGATGGCTACCCTACTAGAACATAATTACACCGTTCCAACATCCGCAGCTCACTGCTGCAGCAGGGTTGGAGAACAGCAGAAATTAATAATATATAATAGCGTCATTCTCGTAATTTATAAATGAAATAGAGAAGAGATTCTGCTGATATGCATTTTCTCCTTAATTCTCAAAGACAAAGTATAGATTAGAATTTTAGTGGGTGAAACCTGGCCAGCAGTTGCCCACCAGTTGCCTGATTCATGATAGGACTGTTTCTTGCTTTGAGGAAAGAGCTAAGATCTTTTATTAGGCCAGGGAAAAATAAATACATAAACAAGGCCCTCGAAAGGCTACACTACATAAAGAGGGTCTGAAAAAGATCCCTGCAGATTGTGTGCCCACTGAATTTGAAATAGGCATCATTTCTTTAAGACTTCGGTGCGAGCTACTTGTTTTGCCTCATTTTAATAGCACACCACATAGGTCAGTCCGCGGAGGAGAGAGACCCAATACGTTAAAGATGTGGTCCCATAAGGACTCATAGGAGAAAGCCATGGAGGTTCAGAGGACTGCTGCATGACAGCACACATGTCGTTAGCAGCCCTGCCAGGACCACTTGAAGCGTGTTCGTAAGGGGGATCTCAAGATATGTGTTTTATCACCGTGAAAGGCACTCCGTCTCTCAAAACGTTATTTTGAGTCCCATGAATGTGTCAATGAGAGTAGGGGAACTGGATGCTTTAATTCTACTTTACAGAGTGTTCTTTCTGGAGGGGCAAGCAAACGATGTGGTAGAAGAAACCAGTCTGTTTCTGCCTTGTGTTGGTAACCACACCTTTAAACTGTTTTTCTGCTGTAACTCGACACTGGTAGCTTGTCTGACAAATGGCTAGACTCGGTTCATTCCTGTGCAGCCAGTGCTAGGTTTTAAACGGTGCTATTTAGGCACCTTTAGAATGACAATGTATCCCAAACAAAGTCAACAGCTTTTCTTGTTTTCAGCAACCTTAAAGAACGTGAAAATCCTGTTTCCCTTTTGAGAGCAGCTATCCGTTTAAGATGTTCATCCACTTATGGGGTATCCATTTAGAGATCCCCTCGAGTGTTACTCTATGTGTTTTGATTTGATTCTGAGAAAATAAATTCATCTAATAGATTTATTTCATTAACAGGTATTTATTTAAGCGAGCTCCGCTGTATTTAAATCTCCTAACACTTACTTCCTTAGCTCACTTGCTTCATGTTGACTAATTTAAATAAGCCTAAGGTGCCTAGGGTCTTATTGAGTGTTCAGTTTGATCAATACGGTTAAATTAAAATTGTGCAAAATATAAGCAAATGTACTCTAACGACACGGTGAAAAATGTGCTGTGCACTGGGCATTGATTGGTGGGTAAGGGCGGGCCATGTACTGCTGGGGCGCTTCTGAAGCACCTGGAAGCTGCCAGAGTCCCCTGAACTCTTCTTGCTGGCTTCAGACACACCCACAGCATCTCTCCCACATGGGGGCCCCAGCACAGACACACCCACTGATGCTGATGAAGAGTGTTCTGGGAGGTGTGTTCCTTTTTGATTTAATGGAGAGAAGACTATAAGACTCACAGTGGAATCCTTTATAAAGAAAAAGGAGCCAGCTTTGGCTCTTGTAAAAGTCCAGTTTCCAACCATTGTT
The DNA here is from genome assembly GCF_950005125.1 of Chionomys nivalis. NCBI lineage: Eukaryota > Metazoa > Chordata > Mammalia > Rodentia > Cricetidae > Chionomys > Chionomys nivalis. The sequence goes on from NC_080107.1 coordinate 32,934,950, forward strand.
GAAATACTCTAGGCAGAAAAAAAAAGCAGACCCTAGTTGTTCTCCACGAAATAACTTTTTATTTAATTGTTATTATTATTCTTTCTTAATCATTTGGTTAGTTTGTGTTCTTTATTGAAGTCTTTATATATAAAGTTTGATTTTGTAAGTCACACACACACACACACACACACACAATCAACCTAATTTCTGAAGTATAGCAAAATCAGTCTTGCTGTTATCACTGCGTTTGAAAACCTATGGAAGTTAATAGCTTCCTGACATCCATTACCTTCTCTATATGATTGTGAAGCCAAATTGATAAGTAAATATATTTTAGTGGATTCCTTTCAGTATAAATATGATTGCCTTTTATTCCTAAATCGATTTTAACCTTTCCTCATCTCTTGTCTCTTTATTTTCCTTTGCTGCTCGTTTTGTGGGGCACAGTAGGATTGGCATACTTAGGTCTCATTGTCAGCCCTTTCAGGATTTGAAAAATCTGCCCCATTACACAGCAGCTGCAACTGTGTATCCTTGAAAAGTGCTCCTGAGGGCCCTACCTGCCCTGCAGATTCTCCTTTCTGCTGTTGTGTGCTTTCCTGTCTCTAATCTCTGACTGACAGCCACCATCAACAGCACTGACTTGCCTCGATACCATCTCTTCCACATGTCTAAAATGTAAGTTCACATGAGCACAAGCTGATCTTATCCAAGGTAAATCAGGAGTTTAAAAAAAAAAAAAAAAACAGCAAAGAGATAAAGACAATGTACATCTTGTAAGCAACGATACTGCTTTTAGGAACAAGTGTGCTTCGTTGAGATGAGAATCAGTGTGTAGTTCAAACTGATCGTGTACGTTTGTAAAGCATAAAACGGATTTGGGCTTGCCTTTTACATTAAATAGTGTTTGTGCTTCCTAATATGTAGTAGTACAGTCACCACTAGACCTTCAAAATAAAGTCTTAAATTCATCAGGAGTCAATTCACATTCAGAAGAAATGACTCTGGTTTTTGTAGTACGGCCAAGAAAAATACTCAGGTTGTTTTTCAGTTTTGTGCATGCTACTCTGGATTCCTCTGTTTTACATGTTTGGAGTTTTTAATATCGGAGGTACTGCTCTTTGTAAACAAGCGTAAGTTTACCCGGCAGCTCACCCTTCCCTTGTAATCAGATGTGAAAATTACACCCTCCCTTTTGGATACACGATAATTACACATTTCAACATGCAAAGAATTGTCTCTGTTTCAGTTGTTGGAATGAAAAAGCTGAGACAGTCAGTAAAATATATTATTATATTACAGATCATTTCCATAATTGTTTTTGGGGTTCGTAATCAAAACCATGATCAAGGTAGTTTTAGTTTTAGGAAGAATACATATGGAAATAAGGAGAAAATAAATTAATTGCTAAGTTCCACTTGAGTGGTGATTCGCGTATTTTATAAAATACTATTGAGAAAATGTGTCATATTCTTCCTATTTAAAAAAAAAACCTTTTAGTATATTGATATTTTTTTCTTTCTCCAGGCTTATTGAATTACCTATTTTTTCATGTAGAGAAAAAAATGGATTAAAATGCATTTTTGTACAATGTGAAAGGTTTAATCAATGGAGAGGTTCAAATATAACAAAAGATTATTCTCAATATTAAAATTTTTGCAAGAATTCTGTTTAGTCAAATATAAAGCTTCATAAACTTGTATGCAATATCTCAAACTTCACAATCAGAATTCTAGGTTCATTTAGAATGTCATGTTCTAAGGTTAAAGTTTATCTTACTGCTGGTAGAAAACAAATTAGAGTCAGGACTGGTGGTACAGACCTGTAATCCCAGAACTTGGGGTGCTGAGGCAAGAGAATCCGAGTTCAAGGCCAAGTTGGGCTGAATAGCAAGACTCTTTCAGGAAAAGAAGAAGAAAGGGAGAAGGGAGAGTGGGAGATAGGGAGAAAATATTTAGAGCATAGGGTTTAAATTGTTGGCTTCTTTTCTTTTTTTCTTTCTTTTTTCCCCCAAAACTTTATTATATAACCCAGGCTGCTGCTAACTGGTGATCCTCCTGTCTCAGCATTTTGAGCACTGGGATTAGGCCAATGCAACCACAATGCCTGGCTTTTAAATCAAGAAAAAGATATTGCTTCTTAAAAAAAAAAAAAACCTATTCATTCATTTATTTATTGTATTGTATGTGCATGACTGGTCTGCCTGCATGTAAGTCTGTGTACCCCTTGCACCCCTGATGCTCTTCAAGGGCAAACGAGGGCATTGAATCCCCTGGAACTGTGTGACAAACAGTTGTGAGCCACTGTGCAGGTGCTGGGAATCCAACCTGAATCCTCTGCAAGAGAAGCAATTTCTCTTTAACCATTGAGCCATTTCTCCAGCTCATGTATGACTTGTTGAAAGGGTTTATGGTGTATAGAAGTAAAAAAAAAATGTATAATTATAAAAATATTTCAGGTTTCTTCTGCCTACCCAACGTTATAATAGGTATATAAAGACACACTATACAGTGGAATTATATTTATTTCCAAAGGGATACGTGGACAAGCAAGATGGCTGGATGGTAAAGGTGACTGTCATCAAACCTGATGACCTGAGTTTGGTGCCCAGGGCCCACAGAGTGAAAGGAGAGAACAGGCTCTTGCAAGTTGTCCTCGGGCCTCCATGGTGTACTGCAGCATTCAAGCCCAGACACACACAATAAATTAATTAACTAAAATGTTAAAAGGATATTTTAACTCAAAGATCTTTTGGTTAAAAAAGAAAAGCTTCAACTCAAATTTAAATTGGTACTAAATGATAATACTTACTAGTTCTAGTGTTTCCTTCTATCTTTTGGCTTGTTGAAGTCTAAGGGAATTGAACACAGAACCCTGTACATGTTGGACAAACATTGTACAACTGAGCTATGCCCCCCAGTCCATTCTTTCCTGTTTTAATAATCATGTATGATATCACATTGGCAGTTAATTTCCAAAATATGTTCCTTTAGTGTTTTCATATAATCTTAGGGCGGGGAAGGAGCCAGTGAGTCCCATGTCCCTAGGCTTCTGCCATTGAGCTGGGAATAGGGAGACAGAACTGATCAGGTCAGAATTCAAACTCCAGCCATCTGATTCCAAGTCAAACATAAGATGTTGTTTTCATCTCAATTCCTTAATACTGGTACTGAAATTGTACCCCAGAGAAGATCAAATGTTATCTACTCTGAAGTATAAGGTTATCATTTTGTGTTTATGCCAAGAATATGGACCAGGGCTAGAAACAAGAAATCCAGTGTGCCTGGGTTAGGTGATGAGTCTGTTTGTATATATTCTATTGCTATAGCAAAATGCTTGAGACTGAGGAGTTTGAAAAGAAAATGGGACTATGTGCTAGATAAATCCACTGGGCTCCTTTCAGCCGTGGTGAGGGTCCCACTGCTGACTGCTTCCCAATAGTGGAAAAGCGTGGCCAGGCTGGAATCCAGTAGAGAGGGAGTCATCAATGTCACTTTGCTCTCTTAGAATGGCCTCCTCCCAGATGTTCCTGGGGTTTTATGAGAATTGTCTATCCCATGCCGAGAGTGATGCCGTCATCAAGGCCAGTTATCTCGTCCTAGGCCGCACGTCTTAAATGTCTCCTGCTTCTCAACATCTCCGTACTAAAGACAAAGATTTCAACATGAGACCCCTTGGGGTACAAGCACAGCTCATTTCACACTGTAGCAGTGTGCTCTTGGACTATGTGGCCACATGTTCTGAACTCAGTGCGTTCAGTTTTTATTAGAGTGAAGGGTTCCTTTGTGAAGGTAGTGTTCTTTTCCGTAATTCCTCTATGACCTTGAGTTCAGAAAACATGGCACCTGATGTTACCTCTAGGGTACCATTGAGTGGTTCTCCTTTCACGCTCATTGTGATGTTAAGGCTATCTTAACCTGCACAGGAGGGGGATGAGAAAGAAGAGTCGTGTAGGAGAGAACGGGAGCGTTTCCAGGAAGGAAGTCAAAGGTATATATGCTCCCAGTCTGACTGTCTATGACTACTTCCAGCTATTGTCAATCTTTAGAAGTAACAGCAGTCTTGGGTTATTAAGGGGAAACCTTGAGCTAAAGGAGTACGGAAGTCATTTCTGATTTGGCCATGTGTCTCCTACTAAATTCTACCACTCTGAGCAGACTGAGCTGAGGGCATCTGTCAAAATGGCAGGACAGGGTAGAGGTTGATAATTGGTTGCCTTTTGGGTGGTGGTGTGGTTTTGGGTTTTTTGAGACAGGGTTTCTCTGTGGAGCACTGGCTATCCTGGAACTCTTTTTGTAGACCAGGGTGTTCTCAAACTCACAGAGATCATCCTGCCTCTGCCTCACGAGTGTTAGAAGCAAAGGTGTGTGCCACCACTGCCCGGCATCCGGTTTTTAAAATTTGAACAGTTTTATAAAAAGGACAAGTGTCCAGTTCCTCTGGATTGTCTCTGTCTCACATAGCTGCATGAAGAAAATTTTATACTGGCTTGCTGCAGGGATTAGTTTCATCTATCACCTGATTGGTCCATGTAGATACGGATGATGGGATCCACAGTGCCACAAGAAAGATGGCCTCAAGGAAAAGTAGCCTGGCTGCTGGCTAGTATCTATCCAAAAACCTATGTAAAAGAATCTCATAAATTACTCCCAAATTAATTATTTTAAATCTAAACAATGATACAGACCCTGTCATCTAACATTTCTGTTTTATGGCTTTCTCTCAACGAATAACTGCAGTCTTCTCTTTGAATATTAGGTTGACCAAAGTTTTCTGTTCTTACTATTGGAAACGAGTTGTGTCAACTCAGAAACTATTTGATAATTTTTAAAAATCAAGAAATTGCATTAATTCACAGAATTATGCTTTCACAAACTGTATTTCCAGAAATATTCACTTGGAACACAGAGGGGTAACACTTTTTCACTACTGGTGATTTAATGTACCCAGAGCATTGACCCAAACATCATAGGTAGGATTTGTAGAAGTTCTAGGTGGTACCCAGAGAAACAACAAATACAAATCAAGTGTAAGACTCAAGAATGTTGGGAAGCTATTATAAAAATGGCCTACTGTTGTTTTCTGAAAATGAAAATGTCAGAGGACTCAAAGGTATTGTTTCTGGCTTTATAGTCAGTGTTTCCCATGCTATCTTTAATTTTCTGAGGTCTGTGTATATGTGTGTATATATATACACACATATATGCTATGTGAAATAACTTCAGTACTATAATTTTGCTACTGTTATGAAGTAAATATCTGATATGCAGGATATCTGATATGTGATCCCCGTGAAAGGGCCATTCGACCCCAAAGGGGTTGTGAACCATAGGTTGAGAACCTGTGTTATGAAACCAAGTGCAGTGGTGAATGTCTTTAATTCAGCACTTGGGAGGCAAAGGTAAGCAGACTTATGAGTTCGGAGCCAACCTACATAGTGAGGTCCATGACAGCCAGAACTCCATAGCAAGACCTCATCTCAGAAAGGAAAAAGATGCTATGCACAAGGCTCGGAGAAATGAAAGGTAAGAAGATGGGGCAGTAACTTAAGAAGTGAAGTGAGCCCCTTAGGATAGAGGCAGGAAAGGAATGGAAAGTCTAACAAGGAAGTCCAAAACAGGAAACGCAGAGATAAAAATCTCCGAGATGAGAATCTAACCAAAACTTAGGGAGCAGGGCTACATAGGAGGGGGTGTGCTTGCGGGCTCAGAGGTGGAGAGGAAAAGGGTTTCATCACAGGACTTTTTAAAAGTGAGGTCAACACAGTTTGGGAGAAAAGAAATTAACGGGTTAAGAGGGAAATAATGGGAGTGAGTGAGAGACTCTGACAGTCACAGGTAGAAAGGAAAGGGGGCCTTGGTGGAAAGCAGTATGGCATGAGAACCCACGGGAGGAGGAAGTGAATACGAGTGAGGAAGGCACCACGGGTGTGTAGACCAGGATCCCAACTCAAGGAAACTCTACAGGAAAGAAAAGCCAGGCTGAACACAGAAGGTGGGAGCCTTGGACAGGAGAGGACAATACGCAAAAGATGAGAGGAAGAGACAATACAAGTCAAGATCATGGGAAGTGAGTGTTTGAGTAGGGATGAGGTATTTTCTTAGAATTCTCCATTTGCACACCGGAGTCTGCTTTCTCAGCCCTGTCCTGAACCATACCCCATGAGCCTCTCAACAAGATCACTACAGTGACACACTCACATGGGGAAGAATCCCAAGAGTGGACGGTGTCTTTCTGCTTTCGCAAAAGACAAGGTTCAGACTGGTTCCTTGGAGACGGCAGAGCTACAAAGACATGTGAAAACGGGGTTAGGGGTCATCATCACTTCTCCAGCTCCTCCTTCAACAAATCCATGATTCATACGAATGGGCGTTATGTTCAAACACTTATGTCAAAACATACTCGATGTTAATTCACATCGCTGAGTTCATATGCTGAAGATCTCCAAGTTTCCAAGAGTTTGATTTACAGGTTTTGCATAGCAGAGGTCTTTTCTGTGTAGCCCCTGCAATGATTCTTGCCTTGATGCTGCGTGTACTCAGCGGGGCTGGACCCCTTCTGCATCTAACTGTCCTAAGAGCTTGCCTATTAGAATTCTAGAAAAGAAACTTTCCCTTCCCCAACTCTTTCTGGTTTTCTCTTCAATTGAATTAGTGTGTGAAGTCTTTGACAACACAATTTCCATGTCCCTGTAAAAACCAGCTCCCAGTCATAAAGACCTAAGAAATGGGAGGAGGTTAGTGTTATATCCTTTTAGGCACACCCAGGGCCATGTGCCTGGGCCACAGGCTGCATGACCCTATGAGCTGTGTGGTGGAGGCTGTGTAACAGGCAGGAAGGACCAAGTCAGGCACTGGTTCACCTGAAGGTGGAGGATCACTTCCCTGCTATAAATGTAAAATCCTTTTCATAAGAACCCAAACAACTAATTTTAATATTTTCCTTCTTTCTTTCTTTCTTTCTTTCTTTCTTTCTTTCTTTCTTTCTTTCTTTCTTCTCCTTTTCTTTCTTTTATAATCCTTGATGCTCTTCTAAGATACTCATCTCAAACTTTTAGTTCCTGGGAAAGGAAAATCAAATCAATGAGCAGGAATGCTTAAAAGTAGCCCTATTATTGTGGGGGAAATCAGTGTGAAGTAAGATATAAAATTCTCCAAAGTCATATCCATATGAAAACTTTTCTAGTTGCACAGAACATACGAATATTTCATATTATGAAAACACATGCTCATATATAACACCTGAAATAAATACCATAAAAATGGTATCACAGTTACTTCATATGAATAGGCAGGGGGGAAAAAAGACCAAATGACTTCTAGGAATATTGACTGGACTTGGTTCTTTAATCCTTCCTTTCTTCCTTCCTTCCTTCCTTCCTTCCTTCCTTCCTTCCTTCCTTCCTTCCTTTCCTTTCCTTCCCTCCCTCCCTCCCTCCCTCCCTCCCTCCCTTCCTTCCCTTTCCTTTCCTTTCCTCCCTCCATCCCTCCCTCCCTTCCTTCCTTCTGTCCCTCCCTCCCTTCCCTTTCCTTCTCCTTCCTTCCTTCCTTCCTTCCTTCCTTCCTTCCTTCCTTCCTTCCTTCCTTCCTTCCTTCCTTCCTTCCTTCCTCCCTTCCTTCCTTCCTCCCCTCCCCTCCCTTCCCTCCCTCCCCTTCCTTTCTTATCTTTCAGTTAACCTTTAGGATATAGACTAAGTAAGATGACAGGAAGGTAGCTAAGTGAGACAATGGGATGGCAGTCTGAATTTCAGACTATCAAGGCAGAGAAAGTTCTAAAGGGAGCTGCCACATGTAATATAATACAGCTGAGTTCAGAGTGTCAGGCAGCATGGGGGCAGGCAATATTTCAAGAACAACTATTGTCCTTAAAACATTCGGCTCATGCTTCATGCTAGGTCACACTCATCTCTCACCCAGAGTTCCTGGAATTAAGAAAAGTTCTTTCCCAACTTGTGCTGTTATACAAAGATATGAAGTCCCACCGTCTCTGCAATCCTTTCTGTCAACTGGAGACTATTGGGAAATGCTGCTAATGTGCATATTTATGCACCCTGTAGATGATGAATGAGCATATGACTTATTTCCACAACAGCAAAGCTAACAGAAGTTTTGAAAGTAGCCACTTATTTTACCTGGGGGACTCCGTCCCAGATGGCAGGGACCATAGAATTTAAATACAGGGGCATTCCTATGTTTTTATAGGGAGTTACACACACAGTACCACACAGCTCAAAGAAAAGTTAAAATCCATTGCTTTTATTTGTACTCAGCCAACTAGACCTAAGATATGGAAAATTCATTATTGTTCTCATTCAGAGTATATTTTATTTGTTGTTTCTAGGCTGGGCTGACATGATATGATTTGTGCTTTGCAAGGTCGCAACAAGCTCGTAGCCGGACAATTTGCTGAATCAAGAGGATGATTGTGTCTGGTGCCAGTCAGTCGCAATTAGGACCAGGATCAGGGAGGCCCGGGGCCTGGGCATCGTCTTGGGCAAGCGGCATAGAAATCAGCTCACCTGAAACTAATTGTCACAACAGAGACCTTATGCAAATGAGCCCTGGGGTTAGCGTGGGAAAAGAAAGACTGTGGCAAAAGATAGGTGACCCGCTGGGCAGGGGGTCTGTTGCTGGGAAGATCTTTGTTCAGGGAGTTTAAAAATGTTTGCGTTGTTCAAAACCTAAAAAGGAAAAAGAAAGAGAAAGAAAAAAGTAACAGGCATACTAAGAGTGGCAAACACACTCATCTGAAATCCCAGTGAAGTGGGACCTTGCTCTGCAGCGAGCAGTAAACTGAGAGTCTCTCCGCTTCAAGGGTTTGCAGCAGGAAAATCAGTTTGCCCTTCAAGAGTCTTTAAACTTTAGGTTCTGTGCATTGCAGAGTGACCTGGCGGGCCATGCCTGCTGCCAGCCAAACAGGACCTTCTATCTGCCCAGCTCTAGGCAAAGGGCACTGTGACCCAGGAGAGGGAGGTACATGCCTTTTCAGTGGGTTTCCCTGCTGTCTCAGGTAGAGAGGACAGGCCACAGAAAGTCCCAATCTCACAGTGGGATAATTTAAGGGACAATGACAGTTCTTGAATTGTGCTTTTCAGAGATGCTGGCAAAAATCAAATGACATGCAAGCATTGTGAAGTTCTGGAAATGGTAACCAGACTGCAGTGATTTAGCCAACTAAAAGTTAAAAAAATATATTTTTACTTTTAAATTCTAGTTCACTTCCCTTCTTTTAACTACTATTAGAAAATTTATAAACTGGAAATTTAATTTGGTCTAACTATAGCCATCCTTTAAGATCATCTTTTGGATATCCAGCTTTTCAGAAGAGATGAAGAAAAGCTATTCTGTGGTCATATAAATCTCTAGCCCGTTGTGACAAAGTTACCTTTGACTTCTTCAAGTTGATTTTTAGCTTTTCAATCTTATATACCTAAAAAAAATGCAGGCTGACACACTAACAGTGCTTAGTTTTTCATAAAGCTTTGACAGGGACATTGTAAATACTGTATATTCACAGCAGCATAAATACTATTACAAGAAAATGGAGTACTCTAAGCCTTTTTTAATAAAAGAAAACATTTTGTATCTAAGGATAGAAAAGGAAGAACAATAGAATACTTAGATGAGAGAAAAAGAAAGCTTTGGATCCAAATATCATCTTGTTTGGCAAATTAAAAAAAAAATGGGTCTAAGAAATAATTATAGCTTGGTTTTGTTTCCTAAGAGGCTAGACTGAAATATGGACTTGGACCTCGTAAGCAAGCTCACGAACAACTTGGTAGCCCCCAAGACACGTAAAGAAAGTTCAACCTAAAAGTGCAACTTAATCACAACTTAAAGCAGCAGAAACCCAAACTCCTTTCTCCCTTCACTACTGTCTGAAATAATTTCCACATATAGGAGACGGCTCACAGTGGGTAGGAGTGCTCGGCTTTCACTCATCAAACTTTAATCGGAACTGCATTTTAGTTTTGAATAAAGAACACTTAAAAAATTTAGATGCAAATTATTTTGCATTATTCATGCTCTAAGTGTCCTTGCAGATTTAAACACTTCTGAGGCCACCTTGATTCCAGTAATTACCTAGGCCCTCACTGCTCTGTCATGAATAAGGTATTTTGTACAAGGAAAGTGTGCACCCGATGAGCTTTTAAAGCGGCTCTACACTGAGCTTGTGTATTGCTTCTCGTGCATGAACGAGCTGAACATGAGTCACAATCTGTCTCAGGTGGGAAACCCTGGCTGGGCATCCATGGGTGACGGGATGAAACCCGAGTGTCTCCCTCCACACATGCTCTTCCTTTGTCTTTTAAGTATCTCCTGCTTAATTCTAGTAGCTGTTTTTGGGGTGGAAGAGAGCGATACGTTCTAGGGAAAGAAGGGAGGAGGTGGGAAAGTAGCAGAGTGTGCTGAACTCTGCCGTCCCCAGACTTTGTGAGCATTGTCCACTGCTCAGCGCTCTCATCTCCATCAGCAAAGGTTCCAAGGTACGGAGTCTTTGCTTTTTCTATGGATCTGGACATCTGCCTCCCCATCTGTCAGCCTCGCCTCCTGAGCTAGCATAACTAGATACTGCCTCCTCTGTGGTGCTCCTCCTGAAACGCCACTGGCTTCAGACTCAGAGGCAACTGCAGAATGCTTCCAGTGGGAAGCAAAGTGACCACAAAGTGTGAACCTATACCTTTATCTGCTCCCTCCCAAATAAAAAGGGTTTGCAAGAGTTAAATGCAATTGGCTGAAGCTTGTAGCTGGCGCTTGTTACAAAGTGCCCAAGCTTTTCCCTTCCAACTCCGTGGCTTTGAAGAATTATAGGAATTTTATGGTGTGCTATTGGAGTTATACTGGCAGAGATTACAGAAAAGGGGTTAAAGTTGGTTTATGGTAGAAAAAAAAAATTATGCAGAAACCAATAAAAATAAACACACTCAAGTAGACTAAACTTGCTGGGCTTGTAGTTTAGCTTAACAAAGGAAGTTTAGATGAAAGTAAACGTTGCAGCTTTTAGGAAATGAGTTGACACTCATACTTGATCATCTTTACTACACAGCGGTATAATTAATATTTAAACATTCTAATAATGTAGCTTGCTTTGCATGCACTTTTCAGCCCTCACAACAGTATATTTTATCTAGAATTGTGCTAGCATTTTCTTCGGTACTGCCCATTTTCGTAGAGTTAAATTGAAAGTACTTTTCTTAGCTCTTCTGGCCAGTAAAACATCAATAGGGGATGAACAGATTCCATACATCTACCAGACAGCTTATTATCAAGACCAATGTTTACCTAAGTTAGTAGACAATATATAAATTTTGCTTCCTGGCCTCTTTGAATGCTTGAATGATCTGAGTTGAGCAAGTTTGAACGCTGCATTTAGCTGTTGTCTACTTACTTCTTAATGTCCAAAGCAGGAAAATTTTGACTGTGTAAAGGTAGTGTAAAATCTATAAGCAACACATCAAATACTGAATCCCTGAGGCCTACAAATCCATTGGGGTAATTGGTGAACTTAGTGAAGAATTAATATTTTCGGTATATGAAATTCCTGAGTGTTGAGAGCAGCATTTGAATTGGGAACTTAGTAAAATGTGGAGCGCTTCGCTAGTTGGGTGAAAACCAAACTAGTTTATTTTTGTATGAGAACTCACTTCCTGTTCCAGTCTCAGGGACAACCTCTTTCCAGGCACTGCCCTCAGCTTTTTCCCTCTCTAGAGGGCAAGGTGTGCAATGTTCTTAATCTTCAAGTATGAGAGGTGGGAACGATTCTTCCACTTCCCCTGTTTCTGTGTCCTTTAGCTGAAATAGAACTTCTGTGCCCGTGCTCTCTGTTCATTCCTCAGAGGCGTGCTGAGCTGCAAGGCTGTTTTAAAAGCAGCCCACGCTAGCCCCTTGCGGCCCACTTCATGAAAGGTACCACCACATGGGAACCGTGTGTGAAGGTTTAGTGACCGGGGTGAAGATCCACGGTCATGCTAGCATTGAGACATCTCATGTCTCCTTCTTCTGTGAGGCCTGTGGAGCTGTGGTTTGCACGAACCCAGTGGCGCACATGAAGACTGCAACATTAAGGCAGGTTAGCTTTCAATGATAAAAGATAAGCAGCCGAAACAATTAGTGGGGAGTCCCACTACAGAAGAACACTTGTTAACCACTACCATACTGCAAGGCGCACAGGCTTTCACAGAGTAGATGCTGGGAAATGCTTTGCATGGCTGTTTTTATTTTGTGTCAAAAGAAGCCATTTTCACAGACCCTTGGACATGATGGTTGTATTTCTTATATTCAGAAACAGAACCCATTGTTCTGTGTTACTGAGCTTTATTTTGACGAAGGGAGTTGGATGTCTTTAGCTTACCAATAGCTAACAGTCCCCAGACTGTTTAAAACCTGCCATTGAGGTGGTAGAGATAAGTTCAACGCAACCGTTGTCACATGTGTGGGTTTGACAGATAGGTGAGCCTAGCAGTGGACGAATTAAAGGCATTTCTCATATGCTAATCTCCACCTGCACAGGAATCATTTTTTCTTAAGCCAGCCCCCTGGCAGGTCAAATTCAAGAGCTACCGGTAGCACCCTACTTCTAGGAATTATAACGCGAGAAAGGGATAAGTACTTGTGTGGGAGAAATCTACTGTGCAATCTTTTCTTTTGTTCTCTTTTTTTATTTTTATTTTTTAGTACCAAGAATTGAACCCAGGGCACTTGAGCCCTGAGTGGAATCCTCTTCCCCTACTGTGGAGTCTTAATTCCAGATGGCTGTCGTGAGAGCAATGGGCCGACAGTATTGTGGGAAGAAAGATAGCGTAGCTATCACTCTTTGAGTAGCAATCCCCTCGATATATAATCGGTTCGCAATTATCTCAGAGGATTGACCTTTGCGTTATAAATAGACATCAGAGTGCAAGCAGTTGGCTACCTTGCCCTTCAGGTGCTCGCCTGTGAACTTCATAGCGATGTGGGGGAGAGAGCCGGAGATGTCAGTCAGAACCTACAGGTTAACTCACTGCAGTGAAATCGGAGAAGCCTTATAACAAGTAGGTAATAGTTTCAGGCCTCTGTGAGGACAGAGAAACTAAAACTTCATGCTGGGACCAAACAGGACAGGACATTTGAGGGACCAAGTGAGAAAAACCTCATTCTTGCTATGACAAGGCCTCCCCTGTGTTGCTGAAGCCGCTGCTCAGCTGTTCTTCAATGCTTGCCATCTCTCTAGGTTTCAGAAGGCCTTTGGGATTTCCTCTAATTTTGATCAATATTCAAATTTGCGCATAATTTCTATACTTCAGTTTTGAATGATAGAAAATTTCCCATGCTTGCTGAATTTCCCTTCAAGTAAGAAAGTGTTTCTTATAATAAACAAAAAAAAAATATTGCATTTCTTCTTCTCTGTCAAAATAACAATTACCTTAGGCTATAAATTTAAATTTTACTACATCTTATAAATGAAATCCAAAATAACTCAAGAGCAATCTTAAACGTCAAACGACAACGGAACAGAGCGCCGAATGGTCGTGGCCTCTAACACGGGGCCTTGCTGTCTAGCGAAACTCTTGAGGACCCAAACTATGGCTAAAGTGGCTACTTGCACCCTTCTTAGAGTTCTCAGTTACTATGTGACTTTTCAGCTCTATGAATTAATTTCTAAGCCATGGCTGCAGTACTACCAGCACTTGGAAACCTGCCCTGTCTCCTAAGAGGCAGTTACAGAGACTAGTTCTGACATCCATGTCTCCATGTGGAAGAGCGAATTAAAATAATAACGTATTGGGGGAGTAATTGAAGTGGTTTGCTTCAGTCTTACTTACGGGGACCCCTGAACAATGGCCACTTTGCCTTTGAAGTAGAACCTCAAGCCTGATGCCCATAGCCAGGCAGGAGAAGAGGAGTCGGCAGCATTAACATTCTTTGATTGGAGCTCACATTAGGAGGTAGATAAGGGAACAGCACTGTGACCACCTCCTGGCCAGGGAGGACAGTGTTTGGAATGTCGGCAATGTGTTTCTATTTCTGTCACACCTATGTGTGGCCACCCATCTGGTCTGAATCAATCAGCCTCATCCCAGGGCCCTGCTCCTCTCCCAGCTGAAATAATACTCTCCTTCCCATGTGTTCTGCCTTCAGGAGGGGCCTGTTCAACGCCGCTACCCAGCCAAGGCTGCTTACAAGTCTGCGCGGCTATAAACATGGGTGAGCTCTAAGTGAGCATTGGGGAGAATCTTATTTTTACATGGATATTTATTCGGCTATTCCAGAAACAGTACTTGGAGAAAGTGGGTGAAGCATTTCAGGAATTTTTTATAGCAAAAAGGAAAGAATGATGTTTTTCCCTGGATAGAGCTCGAGCCAAGGGCCTCAAGCATGCTTTGCCAGTCCTTTGCGTCTGTCTACGTGCCCAACCTCTACAGCCCGATTATTTTTCCTGGATGTGGGGGTCTCTCTAGGTAGTCCTGGCTGTCCTGGAACTCAATATGTAGACCAGGCTGACTTCAGATTGGCACAGATCTTCCTGCCTCTGCTTCCCAAGTGCAGGGATTAAAGGCGTGCGTTGCTGTGCCTGGCCCTGAGTTCTAATTTTCTTTTTTAATTTCTTTGCTTTGAAAATTAAACTGTCAATCAATGCGTCATTATCCCTGAAGTCTGCTTCAGATCGACTCCAGGGCAAAGAGTATAACTTATTCCCAAGACCCCTCCTGCTCATCTCATGGTGCTCCATGCTCGAAGAACTGGCGTTCCGTTTTTCCACACACCCACCACCCCCATCACAGCCCTGTACCTCTGCTTCTCCAGCACCTTGTTGGACACACCCCGCTCTCCAGACTGCTCCCTCAGATTCCTGTACACCACCAGGCAGCCTCCTGCTTCCTGCTCTACTGCTAGACCACTGACCTCTATCAAGTTCAGGCCCTAGCTGGTAAAACCAGTTATGTTTTAGGGCCCCATACTGTGTTCCCCACAAAAGACCTTAAAACTCCCTGACATTGGCTTTGGCGAATGAAATAGCATAGCCTGAAACTATTCATTTTCCCAGTCTGCCTCATTTTTCCACTGCAGTGGGAAATCCCACCCTCTCAAGGATGCCCCAGCTCAGAAGCCTGTAGTTTTGTCTCACCACAGTCTCGCTCCCCGCATCCAGTCTGTTCCCAGTAGTTGCCGCTTTTTCTTTGCCAGCTTTTCCAGAGGCCACCCCTTTTCTTTTCTTTCTCCTGCTTACCGTCCCTGTCTAGACCTTGGCTTAGGCTGAGACCCCAGAGCTTGCTCGGCACTCTCCTTCCCAACTGATCAGACCAGAGGTTGTTGCAGTGACAGGGATGAAGATCTTTTTCCCTTGTCTGTATCCTGGCCTGGAACATTCTTATCTCTGGGCTGGATGACACTGTGTCCAGTCCTCTCTGGAGTCGGTTCCTGTGTTCATTTTGTAGGCCTAGACACTTGGTACACAAATACCTCCTCATTGTTTCTTCTATTTCCACTCATTTCTCTTCATTTATTTTTTAGTTTTATCTGTGTTTATTTTATGCTTATTTTTGCCCTCATGTCTTAAGTTTTTGTTTCTTCAGTTTCATCTGGGATACCTTTTTCTTCTGCGACACCTCCTCTTCTGGCTTTGAGAAAATTTGGAGGGAGTTCGTGTATGGGTTAATCTGGTCATGAGCCTTGGTCCTCCCATCTTAGGTGCTTTGTTCTCCTGCACGTGTTCAATGACTAGAGAATCTACATCTAAACTTTTCTTTTTTTTTTTTTCTTGTTTTTTTGAGGTAGCGTTTCTCTGTAGCTGTGGGGCCTGTCCTGGAACTAGCTCTTGTAGACCAGGCTGGCCTCGAACTCATAGAGATCCTCCTGCCTCTGCCTCCCGAGTGCTGGGATTAAGGGTGTACGCCAGCACCGCCCGCCTAAAACTTTTAAACTCAGCATTCCTCTGCATTTTTAAGTATGTGCAGCAAAAGTTCTGCACTCTTTCATGGCTATCAACCATGTCCAGGTGTATGTTTGGCCTGTGCACACCTATGGACTCTGCCACCACCCTGCCAGAAGGGCACACATTGGGTCAAGAGAGTAGTGACGCATCTTCACAGGTCACCTCGGGCCACTCAGAGGTAGTTTGTCAATTACTCTTTCTCAGGCATTCTGTCTTGATCCAGAATCCTTTCCCTGCTAAACAGGTTCCTAACAATCACTCCAGGTGGTAGATCCTAAAACCTTCTTTCTCTTGTCCCTCCTTCCCTCCCTTCCCTTCTTCCTTCCCTCCCTGCCTTCCTTCCTTCCCAGAAGATAACCACTGTGAGCATGCCCAAGTTCAGAACACGAGCCTCACCGCTTGCTGTCAATGACATTGGGTCGTTATCTACAATCTCTGTACCTCGATTTCCTATCTGCACATTCATTATTTTGAAGAATGGTTGAGATAATTTACTTGGAACACTGATGGTACGTCAGAAGCATCACTTAAATGTCCGCAGACATCACCACCACACTTCGGAAGCAACTGCCCATCACAGTCCTTCAATTCCAACATCCTGTGTCCTCTTTTATCTTGAATGGCAGTTTCGACGATGATACAAGTGGGATTTTCTTTTCTTTTCTTTTTTTTTTTTTTTTTGGTTTGCTTCCAATAGTAGCTAGTGTCTTAGACATTGAGATGAAAGCTGATAGAAAATATCTGGTGTCAACTAGATAATAATGAAGACTTGGGTGCTTTTGAAGAAGGTGATGGTCATGGTGGTGAAAATATCAGCACATAGTTCTTCGGGTTAAAATACTCTAAGTTTCCACAAAGCTCTTAGCTTTGCTCCTCAGTTTAATACTCACCCCATAGCATGGCTGTTTGTTATATGTATGACAATGTATTGTCCTGCATATATGAGATTTATTCCTTAGAAAGTAGAGAAATGGAAAGAATTTTAAGTATATTGTGCATACTTATTTAGATCTCACATCAGGAGATTAAAACAAATGAAAACTCCAACTTGTTAATAATTTACATTTTAGTGGAAAATGCATACATGCTGTTAAGCTACCTCAGGACTCAATACAGAAAAATGCAAATAGCTTACAGCCACTGTGCACTGATGACAGAATTTGGGGAGAAAACATCAGTTTAAAAACCCGTGTGTTTTCAAGGCAAGGCTGACCATATTTACAGGGCTATCATCATCCTGATTAATATCAGATGACTCTTCGGAAGTCTACGCGTAGGTGACCTCTCGGTTCAGGTGTTTCTTACAGAAAGACCACTGGGCCTATCTCACCACCCTCGGGGTGGCTGACACCTAGGGGGATTTCTCTTCAGAAAGCCATGCCACTACTTTGTTTCCTACTGGCTTATGCAAAAGTTTCATTTGAGGAGGAAAAGCCCAATGGGGAAGAGAGAGAGAGAGAGAGAGAGAAACACACACACACACACACACACACACACGCAGGGAGGGAGGGCTTGCATGACAATCACTACCTCTGTCCTTTGCTTTTTGTTCTTTTCATGTCAGGAACTTTTTAGCTGTGCTGCCAGGGCGACTGCTCTGGAAGGCTGGAAGGCTGGAGGTTGTGCTGTGGAAGGCGGTGTGTGATTGAGGGCCCTCTGACACAACCTTTTGTTGCATTGAGGTGTTTGATCCTCTTTCCCTTTCTTCTAAAACCAACCCCATCCCTTTAAAAAAAATGGATAACCAGCACTCCTTTTCCTTATTGTCAGCTTTTGGAAAGTTCCTGGGAGGTATGTAGAAGTTTAACTAGTTAACTCTTTGCCTCCTGGCGAGAGTGTGCCTGGATGGCCTGCCTTCTAGGCAGGAGGGAATCAGGTAACTGCTGCAGTCACACAGGCCAAGAACTGAACCACTTGAAGCTCCAAAAATAAGCATTTGTGTTCAAGGTCTTCAGATTAAATGGATTCCGCCTTTGAAGCAGGACACATGTCCTTATTTTCTTCTTCTCCTAGAACTGAAGCATGTGGAAGAGAGAAAAAGATACGATATGCTAATTTCTGATTCTAGAACAATAGGCGTGGGTAGTGTGGAGCCAGAGAAGAAGATGAGTTCAAAGCTGGGCTGTGGAGACAGTGGGGGTAAGGCGCTCCGGTCTGTAGAGAATGCTGCTGTGTTTTCTCCCTCAAAGAAGGGTTGCAGCCCAGACCTGAGGAGAGAAAAGAAGCTTAGCTGGATTATTTGACAAAAAAAAAAAAAGAAAAAATGTATGGCTTCTAGATTGTGACCTACATTCTGCACACAATAATGATGTTTTACGGTGGTGAGAGGGTTAATAACCTAACATCATTCATGTAGTGTTTTTTGAAAATTGAATTTTACTGCTACAAAGTAAATGTAACAGCTCTCTGGAGACAATATTACAGGCACTTTATTGTTTGCTGAGCTGATGTCATCTTTCTGCAGACTGACTTTAAAACAAAGGCAGAACATTTATTACAAATATCACTGTGTGAAAGGAAATCTACTGGAATACTGTTTGGAAGGTGAGCTGATAAAATAGTGTATTAATACTTGGCTTTGATCATCTTATGCTGTAAAGTTATGACTTCAAAAATACTTCTCGTGTGACCCCTATTCATGGCAAAGTCCATCCTGGAAAAAAAAAATCTAGCCAGGAATTCTAGCATTATTTGCACTCCAGTTGGAATATTTGTTTAAGCTTCGTGTTTGTTTTAAATACATTTTTAGTCTCCCGGGCAATTTCTTAACAAAGTTGATGTGCTTGTGTGAGGAAGACATTAAATTGCATCTTTCAAAAATGATGTATGTGTGATTTAAGAAAGAAAGTATGGGGAAGAAGCTATTTAGTTTCTATAATGAGCTTCCAAAGTCACCTGTGAGTAGTGACTGCAAAGTTTGCAATTTAAATAAAGCTGCTTGAGCCATTGCCAAGCAAGCATTCCACATCCCAGGTTGCTTGCAGCTCCGGAGTTTGGTCTCAGTATCTGACGCACGTGTAATACAGCGTGAAGTTGTTTGTGGATCGCTCCAGAGCTTCTTACAGTTCCATTTCACCACTGTAGCCCTTGAAAATGTATCAAATGAGCAGACACATTTGGCAGTGCCTTACAAGGCGCAAGTAATTTGTTTGTAAATCAGTTACCTTTCAAGAAAAGTTGAATGAGGGGAAACTAGTTTCTTTGATGTTTCCCCCCCACTTAGAAAGCCAAAGAGGGAATTAATGATCATTTTGAAGTAATAATGGTAACGAGGAAAACGTTATTTAGTGAGCTCCCCTATCTCAAAATAACTGTTCAGGTAAGGCAAATAAGTGACAGCCCCATAGACTGAAACCCTGGAGGTATATCTCTAAGGAAATGAATTTACTATTCTTCCTTTGTCTCTGAAGTCTGGTTGAAAGGAAAAAACACAGGTCAGGGGAATTGGGTTAGGGAGAAAACCTGCTGTGGGGTAGTGTAGAATCCCAGAGCACTGTCTATCAGGCACTCTGCAGACACTCCGGAGATCAGCACACTGCGTACTTGTGAATGCTGGGTACTGGCGGCCTTTACAGCAATGGATCTGCATGGGATGTCTGGGAAGGCAGTGTGTGGTACCGTTGTATGAACTGTGCCCAGAAGGCAGCCACCAAACTACAGCTGCTTCAAAAACAAACAACCAAATAGATAAAGAAACAACCAACACACTTATCTCAGTAATGACTATACCTCTCTATGGGAAAAAGGACCGTCCTGTTAAAGATTGATTTTTCTTATTTTTTAATCAGGTAGATGTGGGAGAGAGGTGTGAGTGCAGGTGCCTACAGAGGCCAGAGGAGTAAGACAGCCCCTGAAGTAGAACTTACAGACAGTTGTGAACTATTAGACATAGGTGCCAGGAACTGAACTCCAGTCGTCTCTAAGAGCACTATGATCTCTTAATGGCTGAGCCATCTCTCCATCCCTGAGAAAAATCACTGCTTAAAGCTTGGAATGATTGAAAACATTTCAATTTAAACCATTAGCTATTTACCATGGACCAGGGCACTAAGCCCCATAAAGTCTCATAGATCGGTGTCAGAGAGAAGAGTTTGGCAAGGCTCAGATCTGACCCCCACTATATGTATTCAAGAGATGTTGGCTGAGTGGCTGATAGAATGGCGGAGTGGTGATCAAGGTAAGCCCTTCATTCCTTGTACGTACAAGGAGGAGCTGCGAGAACCTTTTTTTGAACTAGTTAGCAAAGCTGTATTAAGGGACGGGCAGGAGTTAGTCTTACGATGGAGTACAGCTTCTAGTAGTGGGGCACTGACAACAGCATCCGGAATGTGGTAGTACTGTTAGTGGTACTGCCCATTTTGGAGCTCTGCCCTCCTCACCGTTGCTGGAAGGAGTGTCTCTCCTCATTCCTTGTCATGCCGTCAGTATCAAACACGTGCTTGTACACACACACACACACACACACACATACACACACACACCACTGGAACTCAAGAATCAATGCAGTTCATTCATCTCCTGGAAAAAAGAGCCCTCTTAGGCCAGACAACAATGGTTAACACCTGAGCGATAAGAAGAGGAGAGAGCGTTGGTGTCTAAGTCACTTGCCAGTGTAAGGATGGGTTTTGTAAGCACCCACGTGACAGTGCCTCATCAAGTCGTTGAAGACACTTTTTAATCCCCCTCTTTAACAAGAAGTCTTATGGTTGGGACGCTAAAAATGAGCCAGCTTGGGACCCTCCCAGTTGTGTGAGGCCTTGGGTCACCGTCCCCACAATGAGACTCAAGCTTCCTCCTTTGCTTTCCCTCATAGCAGCCCCCCCCCCCCCCCCCCGCCACCTTCCCTCAGCCACTCACCAGCCAGATGTGCCTCTTGTTCCTTTCGTTAGACCTCCCCTCAATCCTTCCAAACCTCTCCCCCTTTGAAGTCTCTATTACAGATACAATCATTTTTGATTCCTGCCATTCCCACTCTCTCAGCTTCGGCTTCTTGGCGCGCCCCTCCTCAGCCCCATTGGGTACATCTGCTGCCCCCACCATTCAGCCGGTGTTAAATTGTGATGCGCTTGACGCGACTTCAGTCTGTCCGCTAAGTACTACTCAATCACCACCCACTGCTGTCTCCTCATTTGTGAGAAAGGGCGCAAGAATGAGTTAGTTGCCTCAAAATTCTCTAAACAAGCTCTGCCTTGTTAACCCAACTGAAATGGAAAATTGACAACCCAGGAAATGAAGGAAAGGGGTTTTAGGGAAGAAGACAGACCCTGTAAATTTGACTGCGGATGCCTTTGGTGAGCATTGTGCCCTTCACATGGTGGTTAGATGGAGTAGCGACAATGGGAAGGGATGAATGGAGGGAGGTGTGTCGATCAGTGTGGGAGTTACTAGTCAACTGGGTGCCTTCTCTGCAATTCAACAATGGGTTAGGGGATCTGTGGACCACCAGAAACTGAATGTAGCCTATTTCACGCTGATGCCTTTTTCTGGGGGGCGGGGAGCATGCATTTGACTTGATTTTGGAGGGTTGTCTACCTCCCTGTTCCATTCACTGCTGAAAATGAAGAGACCACCACTGCTTCACCCATGATGGTGGCGCACGCCTTTAATCCCTGCACTCGGGAGGCAGAGGCAGGCGGATCTCTGTGAGTTCAAGGCCAGCCTGGTCTAGACAGTGAGTTCTAGTACAGCCAGGGCTGTTACACAGAGAAACCCTGTCTCAAAAGTCAACACTAAAAGTAAAGACACCTATTTTGTCTTGTTTCCTAAGCTCTGCTTTTTTTTTTCCTCAGCACATTTTAGTATTCCATACAAGTTGGGCAGTTAGTGAAAACAGGGGTTTTAAAGCAAATTTACCTTCCTTTAAAGAAAAACATTTAAGCCACCAACCAGGTTACATACTTCCCATTGTTTTTCTTTGCTTTCAGTTTATCACAATTCAAAGACAGGTCTTTTTTTTTTTTTTAACAATGGGAATAATCACACATCTGAGCATAAGAATTAATTTTATGCAGTTCCATAGAAAACCAAAATCTTGAGAAACACTTTCAAAACAATCAGAGAAAAATAAACCGTTCCTTATGTCACTCTTGTTAGAGAGGGATTAAGAAACTGGCAATTATTTTGGCGACCTTAATTGTTGCACGGCAGGAAAATACGTAATTAGAGCACATTCCCAGGCCTGCACACCTGCAACGCATCCTGAAATATAATGTCAGCTTTCAGTGCCCATCCGTGCCAGGTTCTAGCACAGCCAGTCACAACGACACTCTGAGAACACTTGGGTCTCATGTAATGTGGCCTCTGTGTGCGAAAGAAGCAGGCATTTACACCAGCACACAATGGAGCGCATTGCCACAACAGTGGCTCATTATTTCCCGACGCCCACCTTCAGCTCTGCCCCGGTTTACTCCACTTGAGATTTTATTGTTACGGTATAACGGTCCCGTACATTTCTGAGATTCCCTGTTATTCAGCTTATTAATACAGCACTCGCTTGATTACCGGGCTGCGATTGCACAGCAGAAGTCGGAGCCGGAGGAAGTTGTGCCTGACTTTTTTTCATGTAGAAATTTGGGCTGCAGGAGCTGCCTCTATGGTCGTGGTTTAGAATTCACCCTGTTTCCTCTATGTATTGTCAAGAATCCATTTTCCACATAAGTGGAGGCTTAAAACATGTTCTGGCTAAATTGACAATGTTTCAGGGGATGGGAAGACTCCATCGTGATGCTCAGTAGCTTTTAAATATCCGTTTTATTGGTTTTCCTTGACAGAAAGGAACTCTTTTGATAGGTAAAGTGGGTAGAACAAGGAAATAGCATGCAGGGCGCCTGCTTTTCAGATAACTCCATAATCTGGCATACTGATAGTTAACAGACTTTTCCCCCCTAAGGGAGATACACTGTATTTTGCTATCTGACATGTTGTCATATATAAAGAAATCAATTGGTAATTAAATGATGTACCTTGTGAAGATGACAAAAGGCATTTGGTCGCGAAAGGAGAACTGGGTTTTGAGGGGTTTGTAATGAAGGCCTAATGACTATTCATAAGAGATTTTCAGTCCGTTGATCCACTTGACTGGAAAGTTCTGCCCTGGAGAGTTAGTGCTGTCAGTTTCTCTCACCTCAGAAAGCCGCCGCAGTCGACGGTGTGGAGGAAGAGGGAGAAATTATCCAGTTGTTGCTCTAGGCCTGTCTTAGGTCACGTGCAGAAGGCACATCTGGCTTCCTGTAGGTGCAACCTCAGGACATAAACTCTTACTAATTTTTAAACCATAAATATGTACAAGTGACAGTGAGTAAGTTTCTTTTTATTCATATTTTCTTTATTTTAGAACACATACAAGTAGGAGGGTAGACTGCTTTTTTAGCCTCATTTTTCTTCCAACTTTAAGTTATATATTTGCTTATTAAACCTAGGAGTGGTTGTTATGATCTTGTTGAGGACCAAATGCTGAGAGTCTTCTTACGTGGACCCCATTGGTAAAGCCACCATGCAGGAAGGCCAGCAAATATCAGTGGAGGGAATATTATTCTATGGTGCTGCTGGAGGGTGCCTATTGCTTTTTTTTTTTC
This sequence comes from Chionomys nivalis, assembly GCF_950005125.1. NCBI lineage: Eukaryota > Metazoa > Chordata > Mammalia > Rodentia > Cricetidae > Chionomys > Chionomys nivalis. Next base: position 32,958,418 of record NC_080107.1, read on the forward strand.
AAAAGGAAATAATGTCCAAATTTACATTTATAAAAAGAGATGCAAGGCTCCTACCACATTAGAAAAATGAATTGAACTCCAAAGCATAACTATTTCAGGGTCTTCATTAAAAACAACAATAAAAATTGGTATATTCAAAGCAGACCAGTTACAGTCATGCACAGGCCACATACGGGACTATCCTGGGACAGATGAAGATGGCAGAAACAAACAGTTCCATCCTCACAAGTATTCAGAGTCCACTGAGAAGCCTGCATGTAGCACACTGTCTTGTTGTGTGGTGACACAGAGCCTTAGTGTCAAGTGGCAGAGTTTTTCTGCCACCTCCCATCCATCCTTGGGGATTTTTGAGTTTTTGTTGAGTTAGTTCCCCCCTGTTTAATCAAATGTTGGAATTAAAGGTGTGTGCCAGAGAAAAGAGTGCTCTAAAGATCACTGGTAATATAAAAGGGTCTCCTTGTGCTGCTCTGTCCATTGGCAAAGCCATTATTAGCCAGTTCAGAGATTCTACGGGATAAGCAAGGTCTTCCTGGAGCAGCCAGACTCACCTCGAAGATCTCAATAGAATGGTCTCAGCTGTTGATTTCTGTGCCTATTTACTCTCTGGAAGTACCTCTCTGTGTTATCTTATCGAGGAGCTCACCTAATCAAAGGTAAATAGGTTTATCGCCTCATTAAGGCTTGTTTTTATGGCCACGTAGAAAATAGAGCCTTGAGTGGGATCTGTCAGAGTGTTTGCCGGGAACATCTGCAAGAGACGCAGTGGGAACTGCAGAGGCTTCGCGCCGCCCGCATCATCGGGATGTTCCACACATGGGGCATCTTTAAGAGAATGCCACTGCAGCTCTTACGTTAAGTGTGGTGGTCAGTGAGTTTTGCTGACGTGTTTTCTGGAGCTGTCAAGGTAGACCCAATGAATGGACAGATGCCAGAAATGTAATTATGCTTATTAATATACATTGATTGCTTGTTTAGTTTATACGATGAATTTAAAAATACATTAGTATTTAAGACCTTTAGAACCAACCTCATGATTTCTTGTGACACAGTGTCTTGTGGAGAATATTCTATAAATATACCTATAACGTCCTGTCCTGCCATCTAATTAGTGGATTTTGATTTAAGTGGCTGTAATTATGGAATTGACTAGCTACCTCTCCAAATAGCAATATCATAGTTATGAATATATGGAGATAATACCTTGGTTATTTCATATTTGTGGAAAAGGCAAATCACCTAAATAAAGAAATTAAGTCCCTATCAGTGCAACATTAAGAGGGAGAGAGAATGCCAAGAATTCCATTAATTTGGTCTATAACTGCCTCAAACTTCCCTGAAACACTGACACCAAAGAACAGCATGACGCTATCAAGCACTTCTCCCTTAGGACACAGAGGTAAGGCAAACATGACTTTAAACAGCACAGTATCACGCAATAAAATGAAGGACAGCGTGTGCTACCAGATTCCAAAGACAGCCACCATTTGTAGAGTTCCAGAAGGCATCCAGAGAAGGCAGCATTGTGTGCAAACATCATCTCCCCATGGAAACGTCCCCGGTAGTCACACATCTTCCTCCACCCTGCCCGGAGTCCGTGTTTCCAGTGACTCTCTGGTACGGCACGGTGGTCCTACCAGGTGTTTGAGTGAGATAACTCTGGTTCCAAGAAAGCTCCAGTATTTAAGAAAGGGGAGGCGGCCTCTTTTCTCTTTATGATTTACTTTGACTATGACTTTTGAATATGTTACATGCCCCCCCACCCCCGCCATCAGAACTCTTCACGGACGACCGCTGACAACTTCCATACTTCCTAATAAGAACTTGAGTTGAATGGGTTTATGGGGGCTTTCTGATTCTCTTCCGATTTCTTCCTGGGGCCTCTTAGTCATAGCATTCGGTGCCAAGGAGAATAATCCTAAGATGGCCACCATTGGCTTTTCCCTTTCATGTTTGGGAGCTACTCCAGAACGTAGTTACAACCGCTCAGAAGGGCTTTTTCACAAATTGTTTACTGTGGAAGTTGCCACCCTGTTGTGCTTTTCAACCAAACACACAGGCAGCGAGCATTGATGTCAGTGTAACAAATAATGTGTACAATTTTTAAAAACACTACATTTACTGTGTCCCCACATTATGTTTTCCTGCTGGTCCTTAGGAGCAGTGCTAATACAATACTCCTATAAACCAATCTTGGCCCTGGCAGGCCCTATTGGAACTAATGGGGCCTGACAGTTCTTCAGTTAAAAATTATACATGAGGGTCACTTTCCCTTAAATTATCTATTGTATGCCAGCTGTTCACAGCTGCACTGCTTCGCTACTTCTTTTGCCTTGGTAGAAATGTCTCCTTCCCCATGACATCCATCAAAGCTGTCCTCATAGGTGCCACTGGAAGGAGCAAAACTTCAGCCTACCTTTGCGGGGAAGCAAGCCGATAGTGCCTCTGCCATTTTCTCTATTTTTAATATTTTTGTTCTGGAAAAGAATATAATGTAGAGTGGTTCAGTTTGCCTGTGTCGTGCCACAGCCATTGAGTTGTGTGATAATTTCTCATCTACTGAACAACTTTATTCTGTTTATGCTCCTAAAGGGCGCAGTTTTAAGGCCCCGGGGGTGGCACTCCCATGCCGCGAGCCCTATCAATGGCAACCTCAGACAGATAAAAGTCCTGGTTTGTTTTGTTTTGTTTTGTTGGGGAGGAGAGAAGAGGAGTCATCACCAAAGACCTCCCTTTGTTTCTCAGGCCTATTAAAACTATAAGCAATAGATCCCCTAAAAGAAAGAGGAAGAAACCCAAGCTTTGTGTGTGAACGGAGACGCTCTTCTCGAATGTTCCTCATTACCTTGGAGTGGTTATCTCTGGATTACAATTAAAATGCGGGTTTTTTTCTTTTATGTTTTTTTTTTCCCTTCAGAATGTCCCCAGTGCGGTACACCCCACCCCCACGGTGTTATTGGATCTCCTTACCAACAAGTGGCTGTGATTTAATAAGGCCTACCTCCTCCCCTCACCCCGTGTAGGGTAATGGGTGGCTAAGAGTGGCTGTGGTACAAAGGTTATGCATTCAGTGATATTTTCTGCCTTATTGGTAAAAATGGGGAGGTGGGGTGAGAGGATTTCCTTTAATTATGAAGTAAGTGTGATGTTAGTAGTTATTTCTGCAGCCTGGTGAATACGCTGAATCCTTAGGGCCTAATTTTTAGCATATGTTACCCTCTGTGTAGTAAGAGGATGGCCTGTGCCTTCTGAATCTTTGTAGGGGATGCAGGTTTAATACTTGCTGGGGAAGCTGGCCATCCAACTCTTTCTGCAGAATGTTTTTTTTTTTTTTCAAACCTTGGTAGATAAGCCTCAGCCTGCAGCAGTTGGGCGAGGTCAGATGTCAGTGGAAGGGACATATTCTCCCCTGCTCCTGTGCAAGCATCCTGAGTCTGAGCATTAACAAGCAAACCGTTCTGGTTCTCTTTCAGAAGAACACGTAAGCTCTTTAAACAGCGGCACACAGCTTGCAATTGTTGTGCCCCTGAGTGGGTGTCGAGAGCGAGGGCTACGGCCTTGTCCAGTGGCAAACAGAAAAAAACTGACAATGATGCCATGGGCCCGGCATGTAGACAGCTCTGTGGGATGGGTGAATGGCACAGCCCTGGCCTCCGGTGGTGGTAGGCCCTGTAACGGCTCGAGTGGGAAGGCTGGTGAAAATTGATATGTACTATTACTACATGTATAAAACTTAACACTAGGGCCATTGCACAGGTGGGGGGTTCCTGTTTATTGATTTTTATGACTTTGTTAGAACACACTTAATGCTTTTATACTCCAAGAGCTCTGGGAGGGCTCACCTTAGGTAATAAACCTTTCCGTACTTTGCAATCGCTCACAATTTACATGGGGGAATCACATTATCCAGTACAAAGCTCAGCACCCCCTTCTACTTGGTTTTAGGAGCGCCGTAAAAGAGCAAAGCAAATAACTATAACACTTACTTTGAGTTTCTTTAAAAACCTGTCCACTCCTGCTATGAAAATAGCCCCTAATTCTAATTACTCATATTTCCAAGAAAAATTAGTCACACAAACTTATGTGTTGTCTCAGAGGTTGAAAGCAAATTAGGTTTCCAATAAGACAGTACATCAAACAAAATAGTGTGTTCCTCATGCTGGTGGCTTATTTCTTTTTTTTTTTTTTTTCGTTTTAGAATTATGGTTGGACATTTTTGGCAGACAGATTGTCTTTTGCTCTATCAAAATGACAGTTTCTTTTGTAACTGCAACATTCATAATTAGAAGGGGAGAAGCAATCTGCCCAATTTAATATAGTAAAAGAAGTTTAGAGTCCCTGCTAGTAATTTCATTATTTTTAAATTTGAATTAATTGACTTAAAATAATACAGTGAAGAAGTCTAACCAAGATTACAGAAAGGTTTCTTTTTCTTAAAGAAAGGTTTCTTCTCGTTTGGACCCAGCACTCTTATGTATTGCACTTCAGAGGAGATTAGAATTTTCTTTTTACACCAGGTGTCGTGTTCTGAGATTCAGAGCTGGACTGTGAGCAACAGAGCTGAGAGAAGTTGCAGGGTGAAGCCAGGGAACAGAGTCACTTTAAACAGAAAGTTCTCCAAGTTTCCTATGCTTAAGAGGCTGCCTGGGCTTAATTAAAGTCAATGGATGACCAGAGATAAGGGGTGGATATGAAATGAAGGAGCAGCCACCCACGCAGTCCAGTCTTCCTCCCCTCGTCCACGCACTCCAATCTTCCCAGTCTTCCTAGCCTCATTCACATTCCTATCCTTAGCGAATGGTGTTGGGGATCTATGCAGATATTAAGAATACTATTTCTTTTTTAGTTTTTTGTTTAGTTTTGTTTTTCAAGGCAGGGTTTGTCTGTAGCTTTGGAGATATCCTAGAACTCACTCTGTAGACCAGGCTGGGCTCAAACTCACAGAGATCCGCCTGCCTCTGCCTCCCGAGTGCTGGGATTAAAGGCGTGCGCCACCACCGCCCGGCAAGAATACTATTTCTTAAATCCTGTCCGAGCACTGACATGTCCATGACTTTAATCACACTTTTCATGCCACATCTTGAGTGCATGTCGCTTAGGTGACCCTCACCCACAACACAAACATAAAAGACAGGGCCAGCATTGAATTCAGAATGCAATCGTGAGCACAACAGCCTGCTCCTGGAGGGTTCCAGCAGCCCTGCTTTCTACACCCTGACCACACACTCGGCCGTCTCACCACAGCTGTCTCCTGTAGGACCTCTGTCTTTCTCCAGGCCTAGAACCCTCCACATGCAGGATGCACAGAGACCAAATGTTAAAACACACCCATTTTGAAGACCTACGTTCCTCTCGAAGAATGAAGCCTGGCCCCACTATAATGAATACATACACAGCAATGTTTATTTTACCCTTCTCGTATTTATTTTTTATCATGGCCAACTCTAAAAGAAACTCCTCTAGCTGTACCTTTCATGTTATTCTGTGCCTTAGCTGATATTCATGTTTATACGAGCCACCACTAGGATACAGATTTAAGAAAACTGCAAAGGCTGTTATAGATGAAGCCTTGGGCAGTTTTGGGTTTTTTTTTTTTTTTTTTTTTTGAGATTGTGCATATGTGTTTTGTTTTCCTCAACAAGAAATGGCAAATTAAAGTACCCCAGACATTTTGGGGGATGTTTGTGAGTTGTAACCTCAAAACTTGCTGATTGAAAGCTGTCCTCTAAACCTCCAGATCTGTGTCCCCAGGCCCACCTTCTTTGACAAGTCATTACAGACCTACAAGTGAGAAGGAAAATTTCCCCCACGGCAGTTCTGAAATCTGACACAGGGCCAAAGGCCATGGACTCAGAGGGCCCATTGTACTGAACACCTAACTTTTAAAGTCTCCTCCAGTGTTTCCACAGATCCGAGTGGCCTCTTCTGCAGGTTTAGGTCCGAAAACTGTATTTCACACCATTTCATTCATCCTAATCTACGTGGTTCCCTAGCAAAAGATGTATGCATCTACATAAGCCAAGAAGCCTACAATTAAAGCACAATGTGTCTTCATATAACCGCTCTGAGATCTCTGATAGACACCTCACGCTCACAGTGTGGGCTGAGCCGGTATAAGGCTGCATTAGCCGTTAAAGACACTTCTGCTTATGTATATTATATTATATACATACGCATTTGGCTCCAGGCTCTGCTCAGACATTTCTATGTGCCCATTTTTCACAAGCCCCAGGAAAGCAGGCATTTTACCTCATGCCTTGTGCTGAAGCCCATCGTTCAAATTATTTTTTAAGGATTTCCGTTCTCAATTAAATGCACCCGAGGTTATATCTCTTTACCAATTCTTTTTTTCTTGGTACCTCACAATTCTGAAGTCATCGTCCTTTGTCTTAAAAAGAGAAGCTGCTGGAAGCATTTCCACCTGGATGTCTGAATTATTTAAGTTGCAGGAACCAGGCCTTTTCCCTCTTGAGTACTTGTGGGTTTTAAAGGCTAAAATTGCTTCATCATGCCAAAGTGAAAGTATGCATAAATTATTTAGTTAAACCTGAGAAAACACCGACTTTCCCCGGTGATCTTTCAAGGGCTGTCTACTTAAATTTCAGAATGGGCAGGATTTTTCTTTTTTTCTCAGAAAAATTAAGTGTCTGGATGTCTTCTCTAGGTTGAAATGTGAACAGAATTTCAAATTGATGATTTTTTTTGTTGTTGCTTAACTTCAAGTTCCATAATATCCATACATCATAGCCAAGGAGAGTGGCAAAAACTCCACAAATGGGTAATAGTAGTAAATTCCTCTGAAAGCATTCTTGCTTCATTTTGTCTTGTTTTACATATATCTATCGTGTATGTGTTTGTATGTGCACATGGAAGTCAGCAGGCAAGGCATGTTACAGGGGTAGCGTCTCGGCTTCCAACGTGAAAGCTCCAGAAATTGAACTCGTGGCCTCAGGCTTGGAGGCAGGCATTTTGCACATTGGGCCATCTCACCAGCCCCTAAAAGTGCTCTTACAAAAGCAAATTTAATGTATGTTTCCATTTGCTGACATGTCAGATGGAAAACATATCACATTTTCTTCCCATCCAGAGTTGATGTTTCAGTTACAAATACATAAAATAATCCAAGGGGTGGTGGTGCGCCAGGACTCAGGAGGCAGAAGCAAAGGGATCTCTGTGAGTTCAAGGCCAGCCTCGTCTACAAGAGCTAGTTCTAGGACAGCCAAGACTACACAGAGAAACCCTGTCTTGAAACTGTCTTGGAAAACCAGAAGATATAACCTGGGAATATGGGGAGCAGAGAGCGAGCTCGGCACGCAGTTCCCATGGGCAGTGTAACCTTGTCATGTTGTACATCTGATCTATGAGTGTTACAGCTGCACTGTCACAAAGAAGGGAAGATGGTTTTGCTAGTGCTAGGGGTGGCTCCTAGGCCCTGTCCAGCTGTGCTGAGCAATATGCTCAACAACAACAACAACAACAAATGCAGGTGGGCAGGGGGGTTGCGGGTTAAAACAAACATCTAACTCTGAATCCTGAAAGAACTATTCCATGAGACAGGGAAACAATAAGCAAGAAGAATATTTAGTTAAGTTATTTAGTATTCTGATGTCTGTGGAACTGTAAAGTCTGTTTGAATTTTGTGTTCAGAAAGGTTGGAAAAGGGAAATAAATATGGTGGAAGGTGGTCATATACATTTGAGTTTTAAAACTTCTTTTCAGATTTATTTATTCTTATTGTATGTGAATGAGTGTTTTGCTTGCATGTATGTATGTTCATGCTGCCCTGTAGAGGCCAGAGGAGGGCATCAGGACTCCTGGACCAGCTGTGTGTAAGCCTCCATGTAGATGCAGGACACAAAACCCAGGTCCTCTGCCACAGTAACAAATCCTCTTAGTGCTGAGCCATCTCTCAACAAACAAGAACCCAGTACATTAAAGCTTTTAAATTCTTCAAGCAAGATGAATATGTAGCTCGAGATGATGGGTGCCGTGTGTCCCATTGACACACGTTGAACGTGTTGCAGCCCACGTGTTCTTCCTTCTGCCCAACTTCCTTCTCTTTCGACTTCAGCGGAGCCAATTTGACTTTGCCAGAGTGCTTTCCTCTTTTCCTCTTCCTTCCTCCCAAACTTGTTTCTGCTAAATCGAACAAGTGAAAATGGTATTCCGACACCGCTGTCCTCTGCTAAGTAGTTAGGAATCCTGTGTTACCTTGAACTTGTGCTTCGGAGGCAGAAGAAAGAACAGAGTCATGAATCAGGTCCAGTTTACAACATCAGGAAAAGTAGTTACATTTTTTTTCATCTCTGTTTACTCATCTACAGAGCCATGACAGCAACAGTTTCTCCCTCTTGGTTCTAGAGACCAAGAGAAAAGCGCCAACTCTCAGTAGATTAATGCACATACAGTTCTCACTATATCATCAATATGCTCTCTAGCACAGAGGAAGAGGGTTTTTAAGACACCCATGAGATTCCAGAAATGAGAATGTCTTCAGAGGATGACAGTGTGTGTTCTCCACGTGATTTCCCTGAGACAGGTCCCTGCACTTCTGCGGGGAGGCTGTACTGGCCCAGGCTGCAGCGAGGAGACCTGACTCATGGTGACTGTGGCCATAGTGACTGAAAATAGACAGGAGGGAACTTCACAGTCAGGTGATTTCTTTCTAACTACAGCGGGTTCTCAGATCCCCGAGCTGGCCCAAGATGAGAGAGCAGTTAGAAAGGAGAGCTTGGCACCCTGTGCCTCTGTCTGGGTGACATCGGATTGTGAAATCTGCTAGTTTGCATGCTCATACAATACTGGAGCTTGAGTCCTGGCCACTGTGTGGATGGCATGTAAGAGCCAGACTGAAGGCCAAAGGGGTTGCTTTTGATCTAGGAAGGCTGTACTAGAGTGCCTTCAGGGAAGTCTGCTGTGTAACCCAACTAGACCTATTAGTTGATCAATTATGGATATGTATGTCAAGGGTTTTTTTTAAAAAATATCAAATATGCTACATATATTGAAGAAAATGCACAAATTCCCCATCTAAGTCAGTATTAACCATGATAGAAGTAATCAAGCCTGATCCTGGAGAGAAATGAGATCTTCCAAACCTGTCTAATTCCTACTGCAATTGCTTGAGGAAAACTGAAATGAAAGAAGGGATTTATGGTCTTTTTTATTTAAGCTCAAAAATCTCCCATACTGATGGCTAAGTGTGCTCCTGGCTGGAGCCACAGCAGCCCTTGGTTCCCACTCCACTTTACTTACAGATTAAACTGCTGTTTCCTTTTCTCTTACACTACTACAAGAGAGAGGAAATACCTAGGCAAATAAACTTCGTTAAAATAACTTTACAGTTGTGACAAAGGCAAAGGAAACTAAGAGTCACTGCTCACGCTCCATCCTCCGCCGGTTCCAACCGTGGAAAAGAAAACGATCTGAAATGGAACAAACTTGGAAGAGATGGAGCATCTGAGGCAGCTCCTGAGCTGACTAGTGCCTCGAACTCTGGCTGATGTGAAAGAGCTGTAATAGATACACACTTATGGCAATTGTGGCCACCCACGGTTTTGTCGAGCATTGCTTGCAAAGACATTACCTTAGTTTTGATTGTTTGTGTTTGGTTTTGCATCTGATTTCTTTTTGAGATTCTCTGATTGCAACAACTTCTTGGAAGTGAATAAGCTACCTTGAAATATTCCTAAGGGAATAATAATGGTGTCCTAGGTGCTAGTGACTTCACACTGAATTGTTAGTGAGGAGTGTACAGAGGATGCTCGCTCTGTGTGTGTGTGTGTGTGTGTGTGTGTGTGTGTGTGAAAGAGAGAGGAACCTTTTACCCAAATTCCATATTTACTACCTGTATGCAAATTATAAATCTAATAAAGAGGTTATACATCATTTTTATTAAACTTATGTACTGCACAAATAGTGTTTATATAGAAGAATATAAAGTTTATTCCCTCCTGGGAAAGATTTCTAAAAATATATATATATATAAATTGTATTTTGAGAGTTAATCAATTTGCCTTCTCTCTTTTGGCATTTTAATTGAAGCCTCCAAAGTGTGTGCTTCCTCGGTCTATCAGAAAACAACTACCAGTTGTGTGGTTATAAAATCAACTCTTAATTTTCTTTCAATGAAGCAGCAGATAGAGAGCCAGTAAATTTTCCTTATATTACTATGAGGGTACAGCGTTATAAATTCAAAACAGTGTGCAGGTTGGTGGAAATTGAGGTCCAGGCAGCAAGGCATGTCCATAAACTTTTCTCAGGTTATTGGAACAGAACGAATCAAAAGCGGTTCCTGGTTGTATGATATTCTCTTTTGATAGAGCAGACAGCTTGTTGTTAGCAAGCCAAGTGCAGAGGTTAGTCTGACCAGAATGTAATTTCTAGCAATCTGACAGACCTGCGGATTGAAGCGGCAGGTTTTCCCTTCCGATTTCGGGGAATTGCTTCTTACTGTGACAAATGATTGGCTGTTATCTCAGACTGAATTTGATTTCTACAAGCAGCTGAGTCAGGTAACTTTGTGGCCTTTGAGGGGGTTTTTTACAGGAAATGAAATCGGCTCCCTAGTCATATGTGGGCCAAATGAAATCTTCCCTGTCAGGCCAAAACTGTGCTTTTGGTTAATTGGAGGCAGATTTGGCAATGTGTGTGTGTGTGTGTATGATGTTCTGATGGTGTAAACAAGGACATCAAAGCATCCATTCACATAAATGTGGGATAAGTTCATAGTTTCTACCTTAACTTTGAAAATCTGGTGTCCAAGCCAAAATACCTACATTCTGAGCACGGCTGATGCGTTCTGTGTAAGCTACAAGTGAACACAGCCACATGGTCTCGAGTGATGCTCTGTGTGTGAGAACATGCTTGTCAGAGTGAGCCACAGTATGAATCGAAACACAGTAGATACTCCCTCAGCATGCTTTGAACAAAACATGCACCACAGGGCTACTGGTTCTCGAAGCAAGAAGTTTGTCTAGGTTAAGTCCACCCTTAAACCATCTAAATCTGTGTATACATTTTGAGCAATGAGAGTTTCTGATGATGGCAAATGGTCTCTGCATAAGAAAAAAAAATAATAAGACCTGGGAAATTCCAGATTTACTTCGTGCTCCTTATTGTTTGCTGTTGATGGGGCCTTGTTGGTGTCAATAAAGTGATGATAAGACTTACCGTTTTCTTTAGCGTTTGGAATTGCTTTGGAAACCCTGTTTCAGTAATTCACTTTTAGTTCTTAAGTATTTTGTGAAGCTTTTCCAAAGTCACTGTCAAAAACTGTGGGTTTTTTTTTTAATCGTAAAATAGCAATTTAAAATAAATGTTGTTTCCCAAATATGGGGCAACAATCCCTTTCCCCATCATCTTGCAACTCGAAGTGAAAGCAGCATCTCTTGGAGCCCTTGTCAACAGGGACACTTGTTCTACCCTTGCATGCAATATCCTCGGTTTATAGAAATAAGCTCAAGTCATAGTTTGTATTGACTGGAGAAGGCCCTCAGTCCGGAGGACTGTCTCTTTCCTTCTCCAGTGCGCCTGTGTTCCCTCACAGCCCTGACTCCCTAGGTTCAAGTCTTGCTTCTAAACATACCGTCCTCGCCAGCAATTTTCTTCTGCTAAATTCTCCAAGATGCCCGTCTGTCCTAAACAGTAGGCACCTTTGTGCCACTGCCTCTCGTTAGCCAGATCTTTAAAATGACATTAAAATGTCAGCGTTTCACCTTTCCTAAAGGTCTTTTGCATTTTATTCAGTGGCATAAACTTAAGAGTCTCCCATGGATGGCACTTTACCCTTTCTTCCTCCACCACGAGGGAGGGGGTGGCAGTTCGGCCCACACCTCTGGTTAGTATTAATCATGCAGAGACATCAGGTAATCACCTAAGTGCACTCAGACACACTAATAGAATGATTTACAGACCAGGCCTTTGTGTTTTTCTAAATCTCATTTTAATTTATTTAAAGTGACAGTGAGGCTAGACTCCAGCTAATGAGTCTATGCATAGAAATGCTGCCTCGCTCTGACTTTCTGTGCGCTGAAACTTGGTGACTGTGAGAGCCGAGAGGAGCCAGCGGATGGAATAGAGATGAAATGCCACAAAAGAAGGGAAGGGAAGGGAAAGGACAGGGACAGACGCAGATGGGAAATCTGGCGGTGCTGAGTCCTCACAGGCCTACACCCAGAGCCGCCCAGATGAATGGGGATTTTTTTAATATAATTTAATTACACTAACTTGACCCGAGTGGCTCCCAGAGTCTAGAAGGCAGTTCAGACCCTTCAGTGGCAACCCAAGTGCTCTCTTCTGACCAACCATTTCAGGAAGCTCAGCCCTGTTGTCTGCATATTAAATATAGCACGCACTCCCTAGCTTTTCCACAACCTGAGTTGTATTAACAGATTGTTTGTTTTCGTGGTGATGCCGTTAGCATGCCAGATGATAAGGAAATGGTTTTAGATTAGCTAGACCTATAATATAGAAACTAAATAAGACGATAGACTTACAAGGATATACATTTCCTGTAAAAAAAAAAAAAAAAAAGTGAATTCCCTTATCAGGACTTACTTGAAAGGAATATGTCTTATTACAGAAGGGGAATGCCTTAAGGAATGTGGGAAAGATTAAAGGCTTTTGTCAGTGGTTGGGGTTGGGACCAGGTTTCCTGTGCAGCCACCCGCCCCCCCTTGTCCCCACGTGAATGTTTTGCCTCTCCTCCTCTCTCTCTTTCTCTTTAAGGGGAAGAGTAAGCCCTTCTCGCTGCCTGGTGGTGTCAGATTAAATACCGAGATGGCGACAGGAAAAAGGCTGGAAGGAAAAACAAAAGACAGGGGGTGAGAGTTATCAGGTTGGCGACGGAACTGCAGGCTTGTCGGACTCCAATTTACAGAAATCCAAACAGATTTTAGTTGACACGATCTGCAATCATTACCGCCGGAGCAAAGCTAATTAAGAAATTAGCTTTCCTGATTGCCTGCTCTCACAGTGATGAGCAGTTGAATAACGTTGTATGGCTGAAATGTTCTAAAACCAGACAGTTTAACAAGTGTTTAGACTTCTGTGGTGACGCGGTATTTACTTCATCCGTACCATCTCCCCTGCCTCATTATTTGTTTCTCCTCAGAGGAGGCACCTCTTGATTCCTTCCTTTTTCCTGGGTTCACTCTCTCTGGGCATTGTGTCAGGGCCCCCTCCCCCACTCACCTCAGCACTATAAAGGACCAAACGATCACACATGTGGGATGCATGATAGAAAAGTTATTATAAACTTGCCGCGCATTCAGAAAACGTATTTGCTACCTAGTTCTGCATCTTTCTCAAGGAAATATAAGGTCCAAAGTAGCATGTGATGCTAGTCTCTGAGTCATGTGGAACATCCACAGGCATGGGAAACCATAGTTTTGCAGCCCAAATCTGTCGGAGGGGAAATTTGCTGAGGGCAATCCTACATTCTTCCCAACTAGTCTTTATGAGGTACGGTATTTCATCTTTTCCGCAGTCTCTCAAGTGCATGTGGATGCATTATTTGGAGAAGAAAATAACTTTATTAAAAAATTAGAGAAAGCAATGGATCAAAGTGAGTTTCATGGACCTGATAACATGTTCTCATCCTCGCAATGTAATTCTATATAATGTACATGTGCTCAATGACAACTGGGAAACATGAGCCTTTTAAGTTTCTGCCTACACAGACAATCTTTCCGAGTCAAATAAAAGTTAATCTGACTATAACATTTCTTTCAATAAAGCTAAAGCTAAATAATACAGATGAGACCAATGTTTCTGGTTGACCCATCTGATGTGCAATGGGGGAGCAGCATCCTGCCCCCTGAGATGAAACTCAGGACATGAAACCCCACCACTCACCAGGCTCATCATCTAACATTTCCAGGGTTAAAAATGTAAATATTGATCTATTGAAATCTTATAATATCCAAGTTTTCTGGTACAGTGTCAAATCATTTCCACACTTGCCCAGGAATACCAAATACTAATTTTTGCTTAATAAGGTCAATAACACCTTTGAAATGCTGTCATAAGAGCCACTGAGTCAATAAAATACAGTTTCTATCTGAATATTCACTTTCCTGGGTATGAATTCATTTATGCTGGGAAAACAGTTTATGAAATACTAGATAAAAATCTTTTCCAGGTTAACTTGGGAGAAACTGAGTAGGAAGGATGCTAGACTGTAGCTTTCTGGGCAGACTTAAAATGTAACACCCATTTACTCTAGTATCTCTTCAGGGGAAATAACAGCATAAGATGCCAGCAAAGGGCCAGCAACATGATCTCACGTATAATAACAAGTTTAAGAGCTCATATGTAATAATAAGTTGAAATTCTCTCTCTCTCTCTCTCTCTCTCTCTCTCTCTCTCTCTCTCTCTCTCTCTCCCTCTCTCCATTTTCCCCATCTATTCTTTTTTTATGACTTTTTCCCTTCCCATTTCTAAAGCCACTTCTTTACTTTAGAGACTTTGGGACACTGGTTCCAGAAGGTGCTGACTTAAAATAAATACACTATTATAATTATGTAACAGTCACACACTTCTCTTTATAATTCTTATTTTAAAGTCTGCAAAGTATAACTGGTATAAAATAATAATAATAATAATAATAAATAGAGTACTGCTTAGTATTCAAGTATTTGACATACCGTACCATCTTAAAATATATGTCCCATATATCCTCATCATCTGGCCTATCTAAAAATTCCTGCCAGAGTTTAAGCATGCTTCTGAAGGAGAACTATGGAAATCCTGTAGGAAGGTAAGAAACAGAGGGCTACATGCTTCAATCCTCCTACTGCCCCAACTCACTTTATAGCCTTTAGGAAAAATATTTCACCCCACTTTCTGCCTTTTTCCCTCAAACACAGAACTTGCTTTCATGGTTCCTACTGAAGGACACAGTCCCACGGATGGCCCAGAGCAAGGCCGGCTCTTACAAGGAACACCAGTTCTCTGTCAAGGTGTCCATTTCTCTCTAATCAGACCCAAAATGTACAAAGTTTCAAGATAAACCTTCATCTTGTACTGTCCAGTTCACTCTGAACCTGACTCATTGCCTTCTGACTGACTCAGCCTGAAAGCCAGGAAAATCAAAGATTTGCTTTTGAGGTACCCATGGTTTGTTCCTGTGGTTGATGAAGGTAAGGAGCAGTGCTTGGGTGGAAGAGGGATCCCTTCTTCCTTTTAGTTTGTCTTTTAAGATATTAGTTTTAGGATGGATCCCACGTCATACTTTAAAAGTAGAGTGGTGATGAGCCAAGAGTCAGAAGGGAGTAAGAGAGCACCAGTCCCTGAATGACTCTCTCTCCTCTCTTCAGAGTCTACCGAGACTTCCAAGACTTGCTGACTTTCCACCCTTCTTCCTTCTGAGGTACAGGACAGACATTCATTCTCAGGTTCCTCTCGGGTCTTGAAGCTGTGCTGGGCCAGGAGTAGTGAAGCCAGCTCAGCCGAGTACAGCCTCCTCGGGCCAATGTATCCCAGATTGAGAGCTCAGCCAACTTCCCTCCCGAGGCTGCTTCGTCTTTCCATTCAGAATGTGAACACTCACCTGAAACGAACATCTGAAACTCCCCTAAGCTGCCAACATGATGTGACGTAAGCAGGAACCTAAGCAGGGTAACTGGATGGCGATGCTCTCTGAAAGGTTCCAACTCCTCATCCTCCCCCTCCCAGTGGCATTTCTCACCTGCTCCAGTGGTGCCCACCTGGAGCTTGCCAGCATTGCCACTGCCTGCAAATGGGTTAATTTCCCAATTGAGAAGGAGGGCCTGCTCTTCCATAGAGGAACACTATGGGACTGTGCGGCATTGTGTGAAGGAATTAAGAATGGTATATTGTCCTAGTTTGTGTCACCGCTCACTTGGATGCTCTTTCTCTGGCTATTCCTACATCTCTCCTCCAGATTTTTGCATGGCGTTTACAGCCTCTAGTAATTATATCAGCAGCATGGAGTCTATTTTTATCCACCACCCTCCCCCCCCCCGAATGCGTGCAACATAAGTGGCAAAGCCCTAAGAAGCTCTTGCTAGGATGTACCTTGAGTGCACGCTTGGGAAAGCATGGTGGAGCTCTGAGTGAGAGCTTACCTTATGAAAACCAAAGAGCTCAACCGTACCTCCTCGATGGACCTTTCAGCAGGCCTCTTGTCTTCTTGAACTTTGAGCTCTTTCCGCAAAGTGGAAGCCCACTGCTGACCTCATGGGGTGGGGGAGGTGATGCACTACCTAGTTTAGCACCTGGGGTGCCTTTCTCCACAGCAGGGACCCCCAAACATCCAAAGTTGTATGTTTCATGTCTAAAGGTCATGACCTTTCTGGGCTTTACACTTAGAAGCAGAGTAAAAATAAAACTTCAGCGTCTCAGTGCAGCGGCCGCAAGTTGCAGGATGCAATTGCAAATTCCTTTATGAAAGGATTGCACAGAGCCGCCTGTCGCTGAAACTGTTTCTGGACACAGCAAGTAATAGCAACACCTCTCATTTGCTAAGCATTTACTAGATGCTGTGCTTCAGGTGTTTGCAGTGAATCTTCACAAGCAGTCTACAGACAGCGTTGATGCCCTCCATTTAGTAAAGGACGCTGAGGCATATAAACATATGGCTAAAAACTACAGGTTAGTAAACTGGGGAGCTAGAATACCGTTTTAAGCAGTTTGAGTCTGATGCCCACAGTTTGATGAGATGCTGTAAGATGTAGGCCTGCTCAGCTGTTCTAGTTCTGATACAACGTTATTTCCTTTCTTCGCACTTCATTTTTGGAAATGCCTGTCCTCTAGAGAGGCCAAATGAGCAGTGGAAAGACACGTAAAACTTCTGGCTACCTGCCCTGTTTTATAGGGGGACAGTCAATGCCTTCCACGCGCTCAGGTACCCTAGCACAGCTTCTACAGCTCATTAGTTTGTCTTCAACTGAACAAAGATTGAGACAGTTTAGGGTTGTGAGAAAATGGGTTGCTTTGCCAGTCATGCTGAATGAACAAGAAGGGAAGGAACTAGACAGGAGACATGGTCAAGGACGGTAATAAAGGAGATGCTTGTTAGAAGGGAAGTCAGGGATCAAAGACGTAATGCGCATGGGTGTGTTAGACTTATAAACTATCAGCATGTGCTTCATGGGTGAGCCAGGAAGAACTAGCAATGTACATATGTTCCACTGTGCCATCTGCTACTCACCGATGAGCCCAGTACCTTCTCTTCTTGCTGTTATTGCAAAAACTCAGGAGGCCAATGCAGTCAGAACCTCTTACTTGTCTGGGAGGGCGATCGCTGATAGGTATTTAGACAGAGAATTGTTAATTGCAAGATAGAAGGGTGGTCAGAAGAGCTTGAGATATAAGCTTTCAAGACGCCTGGTGACTCTTAAATAGAAAATTACTACATCTTTAAAAATAAACGTAAATATCAGTTCTCTGAAATTTACGGTTAATAAAACTAGTCCTTAATCTTGGGTGTGATTACGGTATTGAGTCATCAAACAGACTCACATTTGAAAGTTTTTGAGAGAAGGAAAAAATGAGAACAGATTAATTAAGGATCATTAAAGTACTCTGAGACCGAGAATGCCCATGGTAAATAGCACCAGACACAAGATGGACAGAATCTGTCCACAGAGTCCCAGCGCTGCAGCTGAGTGCCTAAAATGTTCCTGTACTAAGTGGAGGAAGGAGAGAAGTCATGTGGAAAGGGAAAAGGCAAGGAAGGATGGAGGAATAACAGAGAGGAAAGACAAAGACTAATTCACTATCCTTTGTCTCCTGACTTGAAACCGATTAGCAGAAATGGAGGACGTTGTTGCGTAGAGTCTTAAGTATGGTATTTGAAACAGTTATGACCCGGTAAAAGCACATGGTAAGTGTGTTCTGAGACGGGCAGGCTAATGTTCCACCAGAAAGTCCCAAGTTCAGTTGCTTGAGTTTTCAGAAGTTGAACACATTGAATTGCAGGTAAAAAGGGAAAGAGAGGAAGAGACACGTGATCGCGTTATCCTGCACATTGAACCACGTGGAAAAGTGACTCAGCAAAAATACCGAGCTGAAGATGTGTGCTCAATTGATTTCTTTTATGTCCGTGTGCTGGGGTATATGCTCGTGATCACGGAAAGCCAGAGATGTTGGAGTTCCTGGAGCCAGAGTTATATAGGCAGTTATGAGTGCTGGGAACTGAACTTGGATCCTC